>NC_056735.1:1828947993-1829125493 GCF_019279795.1 Protopterus annectens
ACTTACCCCATTGGAGAAACTTTTTCTTGCTCCTTACCGATGTCAGTAAAAGTTAATAATTGTATTACTTGTGGAAAGCAAATACCATATAAAGATTTTCATTCGTACTGTATTCCTTGCCTAGGCCCTGACCACGACGTACCTTGCTGTCAGTTTTGTGCTTTATTTAATCAGTGCACTAGCCGCCGTCTGTATATTTTTGCCTCTAAATATTTCGGTTCTCGGTTTAATTATCCAGAAATGTCATCAGTTAGCCATCCGACTACTGGGATTCCGAAAAAATGCAAAGATAAAGAAAGAGACAGGCCACCGAGGTTCAAAACTGCCTACAACGCTTCTCCTAAGCCAGTCACCAGTTGGCCGGTCCTCAGTGAGGTGCTTTTGCAACCCCTGATACCCGCTATCTCTGATTCGCAGGCCTCTACTGAGACCCATTCAGAGTCTGGTATGCCGCGAGATGCTTCAGCTATGGAACCTGCGGATATCTCTACCTTGGATGGGTCCGGCTTCTGAAGGTGTATTCAGGCCTACGGACTTGCATATTAAATCGATGCCTCCTTCATTACTAAGGCCTAAATCTCGATCCATGTCTAAAAAAACGATGCCCAAGCCACATGCTCAGGCCTCTATGACTAAAAAACAAATGATAAAAATGGCTGAAGATCTAATAACTCTAATCATGTTAGCCAACTCTTCTAACAGGCCTAGGGCTGAGCTTGACTATGAACCTTCTCATCAGGATTCTGTTTTTTCTGACTCTTCTGATGACCTGAATTTGCCCTTACCTACTTATGAGGATTCTGATGCTGAGGACTCTACTCCCTCTGCTTCCCCTCCTGAAGATTTTTCTTTTGGGGAAACCTTATATACTCTAAGGAAGCATTTTCATTGGGAAAGCCAGGAATTTTCTGATTCAAAAAAGAGGGTTAGGGATTTCCTTCTCCTACCTCAGCATAGGCCTTTGGCTGTTCCTCCTGTACTAGACATTGTTGATGATGCTTTCTCGGAATCCAGTTTTGCCCCTGATTCCCTGCCTCCTGCTCCCTGTAAACCTGACAGATACTACAGGGTTCTTTTTCAAAAATCCTATTGCAGATCCAGAGACTATTTCACAGGGGCCCAAGGGCATTAAGGCTTCTACTGCTAAAAATCCTACCCCTTCTTATAGAGACTCCAGGGCGCTGGATAGATGGGGTAAAAAGGTTTACACTTCAGCAACCTTGGCCATTAGAGCTTTAAACTGCCAGTTTCATATATTAAAATATCAGCAACATGTTATTGGACTGCCTAAACAGAAAATGATGTTGATTCCTGACTGTGTGGAAAATAAAGACTTACAGGATTTAATGCATTCTGCTGAACAACTTGGAAAACATACTTTGCAATGTGGTATTGATTCTTTAGAGGCCTCTTGCAGGGTTGCTATTACTGGATCTGTGCTTAGAAGGCATGCTTGGCTTGATGAGCAATCTTTGCCTGATCATGTTAAAGCTAAATTGTTGGATGCTCCTTTAAATCAGGACCGCCTGTTTGGCAACAAGGCTGAAGAAGTTCTTAAAAAGATGGAAGATAAAGCTAAATCTATGCGAACTATTAAAGATTTTTTACAAGTTCAGCCTCCCAGATTTAGTAGGCATTGGCCCTTTCCAGCCCTTCCAGGTCTTCTCAAGCCAAACCCAGACACAGCAAAAACCCCAGGTTTCAGTCCCAGGGGACTCACAGAACTAAGCAGTGGGGGGCCTCCACTTGCAAGTCTGGGAATAACAAGACTCCCCGCTATGGTAAACTGTGTCAATGACTTCCTTTTAAAATTTCCAAGCACTTATATTTTGACTGCCCCTTTGGAGGGAAAGATTGCTCTTCATGCAAAGAACTGGGAACTCATTACCCAGGACAAATGGGTTTTAAATATAGTGTCCCAGGGATAGAGATTTCACTTCCACACATTGCCAACGCCAAATGGGTGGCTGGACCTTCCCCCAAATCAGTGGGCAGAGTCTCAAAATTCTGTCTTAAGCATGGGGGCTGTTCAACTGGTACCAGAAGAGGAAAAGGGACAAGGTTTCTACTCAAGACTTTTCCTGGTACCCCGAAAAGGCAAATCATGGTGTCCTATCCTGGACCTGTCTACTCTAAACACCTTTCTGGAGATTCCAAAATTCAAGATGCTGACTCTTCACCAATTACTTCCTATGCTAGGCAAAGATGCCTGGTTGGCAACACTAGATTTAAAAGAAACATACCTGCACATCCCAGTCAGGGAATCTTGCAGAAGATACCAACGCTTCAAAGCAGGCTACACGCACTATCAGTTCTCTGCACTGCCCTTTGGCTTATCTACTGTGCCCAGGGTATTCACAAAGTGCCTAGCTCCAGTTATTGCATTTTGCAGGCAAAGAAGTATTCAAATATACCCATACCTGGATGATTGTCTAATTCAGGCAGAAAGCCAGGACATACTTTTGAATCATTTGGCATTTGTAAAAAGGGTTCTAACTTGTCTGGGGTACACCATAAATGAAAATAAATCACAACTGGTACCCTGTCAACAAATTACATTCCTGGGAGCAAGCTTGAATACAACTTCCCAGATGGCTTACCTCACGCCACAAAAGCAAATTCATTTGACAACCTACTTCAAACAAGTGGCCACAAAAACCCTTCTATGTGCAAGACAAATACTGCAAGCCTTTGGGTTCATGGCCTCCTGCATTCTTCTAATTCCATATGCAAGACTGCATATGAGGAAACTACAGTGGTATCTAAAAAGCCTATGGAGTCAACATTCTCACAGCCTGGAAACAATGATTCCTATGCCTACGTCTAGAGTTCCTTTGGTGGGCAGAGGCCTGCTACCAAAACAAGGGACTACCTTTCACACCACCCCCTGCCACAGAAACCCTAACAACAGATGCATCAGACTATGCACGGGGGGCTCACCTGACAGGGAAGTGCATTCAGGGCAAATGGAACCCAAGTCAAATGCACCTGCATATCAATCAAAAAGAAATGTTAGCTTTACAGAATGCTCTGACAGCCTTCAAGGACTATATTCTTCCAGGACAACTAATGGTAAAGACGGACAACACCACGGTTATGTGGTACATAAACAAGCAGGGGGGGTACACATTCTTACCCCCTCTGCAGACTAGCCATGGCATTTTGGAACACAGCCTTGAGCTACTAAGTGCACCTACAAGCTCAGTTTCTGCCAGGAAAATTAAATTAACTGGCAGACGGACTAAGCAGAAACCTCATGGACCCACATGAGTGGAAACTGGAACCAAGGATTTTCAGCATGTTGACAAGCAAATGAGGGAGCCCAGTTATAGACCTGTTTGCTTCCCCCGAGAACTACCAATTGGACAAATTTTGCACAAGTACTCCCCACAAACAAGCCTGAAAAGTGGATGCTCTGTCCTTCAGCTGGAAAAACCTATCAGTGTATGCCTTTCCCCCACTGTCTCTGCTCTCCAAAGTACTAATAAAAGTCAAACAGGAAAAACCGAGGATTATTTTGATTGCTCCAGACTGGCCACCCCAACACTGGTACCCCCTCCTGCACAGTCTGTCATGGTTATCTCCATGGCATCTGCCTCAGACTCCTTCCCTGCTGTCTCAGCAGGAGAACCAGATTCTCCACCCTCAGCTTCCAACACTGAACCTTGCAGCCTGGCTAATTACTTAAACTTTCCCTTACCATCCCTTAGCAAACCTGTGATGGATGTCATCTTAGAAGCAAGGAGGCCTAGTACTAGAAAATCTTATGCTGAAAAATGGAAAAGAATCTGTGCCTGGAACCAATCTCAAGGGATGAGCGCAGCAGCACCCAGTTTACCTCAGATTTTACAATACTTAACTGAGATGCTTCACAAGGGCCTGTCTTTTTCCTCCATTAAAATCCATGCCTCAGCCATTTCAGCTCATTATAGCACAGAACCTCCCCTCTTCTCTCATCCACTGCTCAAGCAGTTCCTCAGAGGGGCCAAAAATTTGAGACCACCCAGGAGAGCTCCAACCCCAGCCTGGGTCTTAACTCTGAATTGGAGAAACTCACTCTACCTCCTTTCGAGCCGGCTGCTACTGCAGACTTAAAATTTCTTTCTTGGAAAACAGCTTTCCTTTTAGCAATCACTTCAGCTAGAAGAGTATCTGAATTACAGGCCCTTATGGCAGTGGAGCCTTTCATCATCTTTCATGCGGACAGGGTGTCACTCAGAACCAATCCATCCTTCATGCCCAAGGTGGTATCCAGTGTGGCTCTTAATCAGTCCATTCATTGGCCAACCTTCTTTCCTAATCCGTAGAACAAAGGGGAACGGATACTGCATTCCTTAGATGTGCACAGACAACTTAGATTCTACTTGGACAGAACTAAACCTCAAAGGAAATCTGAACAACTGCTGGTAGCATTTGCTGCAGGGGCAGAGGAAAATGCTATTTCAAAACAAACCATTTCTAAATGGATAAGCCATTGCATTCATTTTAAGCACCATGGAAAACCTATCCCCCAGGGGATCAGACCTCACTCCACCAGGGCTGTGTCTACTTCTACAGCCTTTCTCATAGGCGTTCCAACCAGGGACATCCTAGAAGCTGCTACCTGGAGTTCTGTACATACTTTTACCAAGCATTATCATTTGCCAATTTTCTCTAAATCCAGAGCTGGCTTTGCCACTGCCATCTTTCAGGGCCTTATAGCTGGCCCTAATGCTATTTAAACTCCTCCTCCCAACCATAGCTTTGGGAATCTACCCAAATGTAATGACTGCAACAGTGAAACACGAAGAACATAGTACAGTTGTGTACACTTACATAAATGTAGATGTTCGAGTGTATTCACTGTTGCAGTCCTGGTTATACTTATTTTGGCTATACCTCTACTTTCCTTTACTATGCTTAAAAGCCTTTTTGGTGTATTTGCTTTTTTGTTGGAGGTATACCTTTGTGTTTTTATGTTTAATTGCTTCCCATTAGGGGGGCACCTGACATCTGGGACAAGAAAAACTGATGTAATGGCGTCAGCTGCATGTTTTATACCCCTGATGACCTGACGTCATGGAAGAAGGGACAGCAACCGACGCAGGATCCAAGACTTTGTTAATCAGGCCGACTGAGGGCAACCTACAAGCAGATTACCCAAATGTAATAACTGCAACAGTGAATACACTCGAACATCTACATTTATGGTAAGTGTACACAACTGTACTTTAGGGCTAACATTGAGGTATTCAGTACAGATTACATGATTTGTCAAAGAGGTAAAACTTTTGGAAAGTCTAAGATAGGAGGAAGGAGGTTTGGTAATGGTGGAGAAATAACAAGGTTAGATGTAGGTGGAGTCTGTGGAAGGAAGATTATAGAGGAGTAACCAAGAAGGTACAATCTGCTACACCAAAGGCATGACCACACCACATAGAAATTATCTTCTTTAAAAAAAAATATTGTTAAGCACTTTCATTCCAAGGTAAATCTATTCACTTGACTTCTTCAGAACAAAAACCTGCTAATAATCAGTCATTCCTTAAAAGTACTAGTGGCATCACAGGACCAATGACAACACATTTTAAAACACAACAATAACTAAAGAGCTAGTTAATCTGTGGTTTACGTATCACTTGTATAGCAATCTGAAAACCGTAATATTAACAGACTAAAGCACATTAATTCAAACCAGATCAAGTAGTTAATTCAAATAAACATTGAATATTAAATATGCATATTAGATCTTGAATATAAAAATAAAGAAATATTTGCTAAATATATGAACAGTAATTAATAAAATCATCATACAATTATATTATAAATAATATTTCTTATTACTACGCTGCCCGCAGTTTTAGTACACTAATAATGGAAATCTGTTAAGTCCTGGACTTTGTGATGCATTGAGCTTTTAATTGCCATGTAAGCTCTTTGTATTCCATTTTTGTTTCCCATTGGCCTCCTATAGGGTTAAAGGCCACCAGTTCCAAAATAGTAAAATCAAATCTACACTCTGGTCCACATTCTAATGAATGTTTATGTAAGAATTGTTAGTACCTTTCCTATTAATGTCATAAAGTTGCTAATAAATTATTTTTATTAACATCCTTTCTGTATCCCTTATATAAAAAGACTGACACAACCCTCATAGCTATATAAATTAATCATTTAGACTCAGTTAACCATAGTGTATGAAGCTAATCTTCACTGAAGTAGATGTGCCTTCTAAAATATAAAGGCATTGGTTGCAACTTTCTCATTACCTTGAACTCTTACCTGCTTGGTATCCTTAGAACTGTCATTTTACTGATTCTTGATACTACATCCTTTTTGTAGACAAATGCACGCATTATTTATTATATGGTAACATTTGCAATAATGAATCAGATGGACATGGATGAGTCAACATAAATATGTGACGCTCTTTATCTTTAAAATCTGGATGTACCCCTTAACACTTACATGGATGTACATGTACATAACAGAAAGCTTGATGCAATACAACCAGCATTATTATTTGAAAAAAAGGAGGTGGGGTCAGTTTTGTCTAATTAAAATATATCAAGAAAGATTACTTGTACTCCAGAGCTTACTCCCAAATGTGGATTGACAAGAGATCTGTGCAGTGGTGATAAAGAATCTGTACTTTACAAGTCATAGTATATTGTTGATTTGAGACAGAACTTTTTCCATTGTCTCATGGTTCATTTCTGCTGTTACTGTTACCCTGAGATATTTTTCTTGTACTCTTATTTTGTAATTGCAAGGATCCAGGTGAAGTGCCCTGCACTTCAAACATTGAACCTTAATTGTCCTTTTTTCCACACTCTTCTTGCCTTGCTGTAATTCTGCTGTATCTCCTGTTACTGATCTACATACCAAAGAGTAAAGTTTCAGCTGTTTTATCATAGCTTTGTAATTTTAGGACTGTAACTGAATGTTGTAAAGCTTGTTCTTATCTTTATCTGTAACTAGTGCCAATATTTGGATGTCTTTAAAGGTACACATTGGATGAATTTGGGACAGCGAGGCGAAATGCAGTGGTCCGTGGATTTATCGATGCTCTTACAAGAGGTGGACCTGGTGGCACTCCACGTCCCATTGAAATGCATTCTCATGATCCTTTGCGGTAAGACAGCAATGTGTAGAGGGTTATAGAAAATGTATTTTCATACACTGTGCCATCATTTTTGTTTTTTTTCACCTTTTCAGGTATGTTGGAGATATGCTGGCTTGGTTGCATCAAGCCACTGCTTCTGAGAAAGAACACCTTGAAGCATTGCTAAAGCTTGTTAACTTGCAAGGTAATTTTCCTTTTTAACCATTAAAAAAAAAAAAAAAGAATATTTATTTATATATATATATATATATATATATATATATATATGTTATATATATATGCTTAAGAATACATTATCAGTTATTCTGTAAGATGGATTTTGTTTAAAGCAGATTTTCTTCTATTTATGAATTAATAAATACAAGTTAAAAGCTTGTTATTAAGATCTCTGTTCACTGTTACTTAACTGAAATAGAAATTGCAGCCATATCCTACAGTTGTAATAGTTTTGCTGATGCATATGTTAATATTTCACAGCAATATTTGATGTTCAGTGCCAATGTATTGTAACATTTTTATGCTATTTTACCCCTTTTGCACCTTTACTGAACTGTTTTTTTTTCAGAGTTTTAATTCTGGCAATGATCTGTACTTATTGTGCTGTGTCCTATAGTACTTAATTGATTTGCTGCCTCTATTCTTCCCTTAAAGTCTGCCCTTTTTTCACACTATGTTCGTTCATACCTCCATTGCAAACCCATCCCTAGGCAACTCACTCACTATTCACCCACATTGCACCATCTAACTCAGAACTTCTCCCCCTTTTATTAGCAAATATATTTTTTCTGCAGCTAATTTTTTTTTTCCATTTGCTCCCTTCCAGCTCACTTCTACTGTGTCTGTCCTACCCCAGGCATCCTCCATTGCTCTACAAATACCCGTGCGTCCCCTGAAAGAACAACCTAAAGGTATCTGACTGTGTTTTTTCCTCAACTCTCAGCTTCCCTCCAAAGAACTACTACATTGTCTATGTATCTAAGTTAGAAACCTAACATGTCTAATTTACTGTTGTTTAAATTAAGTCAGTGTATGCTTGCTAGCAGCCTACCTCTACCTCAGTCTTTACTTTTCCCCCCGACCCCTTTTTGCTTTCTCAGCCACCCCTTGTGATATTTGAATTTGGCCACTAGGTGGCAGGACTTCTCCACTGTCTACCCCTATTAAACGCTAACACTAAAATTGTTAACTTATCCATAGCTTTCCAGTCTAAATTTATAATTGCCCATCGTCTGTTCCTAACCCCAGAAACTTTCTCAGTTTTTCCACTATAATTACACAGTGCCCTTGTGCCTTACCCCTGAGTCTCCGTACCTTGAGTTTGCTCCTCATCCCACTGATTGTTTCTTGATGGCTATTCCTTCCTGGTTATTCCTTCTCCTTGGCTCCTACCACTCTGTAGATACCAAACCACACCCACTACTGCCAACACCCAATCCACTTAACCCACCCCACCCACAATCTACCTCCCCCTCCACTCCACCCCCAAATTATATCCACCCGTTTCATTCTAAGAATTTCTAACTTATTAACAACAGTCTACCCCAGTATCTACTTACTAATTCTATACCCTTTATTCCATAACATAAATAAATACCTACCTAACCCAAAACTCATATATTTAAACACCATGCTTACCAAATGTTCTTCACTTCTAACTCACATATTACTTATCACCTTCTACCTAAGCTGTCTCACTACATCCTTAAATGCAACTCACCCCTTTCATTTCACACAACCATTCCATCCTTTATAAAGCATACACATATCCCCCAATCTTTACCCCTTCAACAATAATATGCTGTTCCCCTACAGACTCTTATGCAGCCCTAAAAACACTGCCCCCATTTTCTCCAGCCACATGCCCATAAGGTTTACAACCTACAAACCTCATACTAAGCAATATATGCATCTCTTTCGTCACCTCCTTTCCATCCTTCTCTCCGGCGACATTCACCTTAATCCTGGTCCCTCTCCCCCACAAAACTCAACCTCCCTACTCCATCACACCCACACAACTGGCAAATCCCTCCATTTCTCAGCTGTAAATGCCCAGAGCATTTGTAACAAAATTCCCAACCTCCATGCCTGGCTTCTCCACAATCAACTAGATATTCTCTCTATCTCAGAAACCTGGCTTAAACCCCATATGAAAGGCTCTGAAGCATTACCACCTAGCTACTGTATGATTAGGAAAGATAGAACACACAAAATAGAGGGGGGAGTCACTCTCCTTTACTCATTATCCCTTTTAGTTACCCCCTTACACCAAACCTATTCCCAAATTTGGTAACACAGAACTAATTCCAGCCCTACTCCAGATCAATAAACAAAAATTTATATGTATAGCCACCCTTTATATCCCTCCTGGAAACGATGTCTCAATCCTCGAAGATATTCTCGCCTGGCTTTCCACCAACATAACCAACAAAACTATAATCCTGGGCGATGTCAATATTAACTGGGCCACTATTCAGTCTCCCACTAACTCACTGAATATTAACTTATTTAAATTCCCTCAGCTTATCAGTTCAACAACTAGGCCCTCCAAGGACTTCCATACTGGAAACACCCTAGACTGGATTCTAGTATCCCATCCCCATTATATCTCCGATAGTGGTACTCTTCCTGACCCATCAGGTGACCACTTCCCCACTTTTGCCCACCGTCTTCCCTCCTCCTTAAAACTAAATCATATGTATGCCTCTACTCGCTGCCTAAAAAACTTTAACTCTAGCATATGCTCAGATGCATTAAAAATAATTAACTGGAACCCACTTAAGACCCTTTGCTTAGAAAATGCTGTTGCATACTTTAACTCAAACTTCTTAACCCTTCTAGACTCCTTTGCTCTCTTGAAAACAAAATGCATAAAAAGCAATCCCGTCCCATGACTAACCAAAAATACCTTAGCTACTATGAGTCTCCGAGATAAGGCTTGGAAACAGTACCTACTAACATCTCCCTCAATGAATACAAAACACTTCCAAACAAAGTAAAAAAACTTATCTCAGACCGTAAAGCTTATTTCTCTACCCTTCAAACCAACCATAATACCAACCCTAATAAATTCTGGAAAATAATCTCTTGTCTCTTGAACCCTGGTAAAAAAGAAAACCCCTCCCCTGACCCAAACTCCTCCAACTTAGACTTAGCCACCCAATTTAACTCTTTCTTTATCGATTCCATAGCTAAATTAACAACATCCTTTCCCACCAATTCAGCTTCCCTACCCCACCCCCACCTATCCCTTCCTCCCCTAGCATCTCCCATCCCCAACCCCCCCCCCCTTCTCCACAAACCCCATCCCTATATCTACCATAAAAACATTTCTTCTAAAATTGAAGCCTGGTTCTAATGCCCCTGATGAAATACCCTCCTAATTCTTAAAAGTATCTGCAGAAGCCATTGCCCTCCCTATCTGCATTCTAATAAATCGTTCTGTTTCAGGATGCCATGTTCCCCAGCTCTGGAAAAAGGCCTTTATTATTCCACTTCACTAAGGTGGCAACAGTAGTAATAGCTCTAAATTTAGACCTATCACTATCTTATTCCCCATTTCAAAACTACTCGAAAAATGCATCCATCTGCAACTCCAGTCTCTCCGGAGGTGTGGGTTCATATCCCACCACTGCCAGTTTCTGGGAGGGTGACCTAATGGTTAAGATGTTTGCCTTACAAACACAAGGTGCAGGGATTGAGTCTCACAAGGGATAATTGGCTCAGCTTAAAATGGCTCACAAGGGCAGTTATCTTAGTACTAATCTATGAACCTTATCTAATCTATGAACTGTTACCCTGTCTCACAAACAACCATCTCCTTACTCCCACACAATACGAGTTCAGACCTGGCCATAGCACCACCACAGCTCTTCTCTCCTTCCTAGAAACTGTCAACAAAGCCCGTGACTCTGGTCACATCATGTCCACCCTCCTCCTTGACCTCTGTATGGCATTCAACACCATCTCTCACAATCTTCTTCTCACTAAATTCTCCAAACTAAACTTGTCCCATTCCATTATCAACTGGTTTACCAGTTACCTTTCAAATAGGCAACAAGCAGTCAGATGGAAAAACCGCCACCTCCCTTTCCTTAACACCCATACAGGTGTCCCCCAAGGTTCAATTCTAGGCCCCCTTCTAGTTAGTATATTTATAAATGACTTCTACCAAGCCATACCTAATGCCAACCTCATCCAGTACGCCAATGACTCTATTATAATCTGCTCCACCCCCTCAATGTCCACTGTAACTAAACTAACTCAAGATGCCTTCTCTTCCACTGAACAATGGATGCTAGACTGTCATCTAATACTCAGTACAACCAAAACTAAACTTATGATATTTACCACTTCCAAAACCACTACCCTAGATAAAAACTCATTCTCAGTCACCAGTCAAAACAGCACTCTTCACGAAATAGTTCCCAATGCTAAACTACTAGGAGTCCTCATTGACGATCAGCTAAAGTTTGATAATCATTTACAAGTAAACATTAAAAAAAATAAAAAAATTGGCCTGCTCTACTGCCACAATTTGTTATACCTCTCCTTCCACCAAGTTTACCTTAGCTAACACATATCTTATCCCATCCCTCTTATATGGTACCTCTATCCTCACCAACCTGCAGTCTTCCCTCAAAACAAAACTCTCCTCTTGCTACAATAAAATATCAAAATTTGTAACTGGCCACAGATCCATATTCCACCATTGTACTGCCCTACATCAACTGAATTAGCTTGAGCTGCCGAAATTACCTCATCTATACTCAACCTGTCCAAGTGCACAAACTTATTTTTAGCCCCTCTCTCTTTGTCCCTGCCTTGCCTCCACCTTTAAAATGAATCGATCTGATAGACTTCTCAGATCTAATTCCCAAAATCTAGTTGAACTATATAAACCTGCCCGCCCAGCAGGCAAACATTTAATATCTTTCTCTCTTGCATGTCATTGGATTTCACTCCCAACCCTCATCCGTACCACCAGTAGCCTTTCTTCATTCAAAACCTTACTTCACTCACACCTAACTTCACAATGGATATACTCTTGCACTCATCCTACATAAACTTCTTACATTCTAGTAACCCTCTAGAAGCCAAAGCATCTGTAAAACAGCCTTCTACAGTTTTGTACCTCCCTTAAACTGTAGGAATTTGCTTAACTTTTGGATGCTATAGAAATTAGCAGTGAAGATATAATTTGTGTAACTAAGACAACTCTTATGAAGTTGATTGTGTTGAAGACATTTCTGCATTGCATTGCACCAATTTGTTCCTTTTAATGTCTGTTTTTACTTTATTTGTATACCTTGTATTTCTGTATGCATATGTATATATATATATATATATATATATATATATATATATATATATATATATATTCTGTATGCTTTATGTACTTTTGATTTCTTTTGTATGCATTAACCTGCATTTGTATTTTTCTGGAGCTTTTCTCCCCAGGACTCCATTGAAAATGGGCTCCTTCTGGCCCAATGGACTATCCTGGCAAACAAAGTTAAGTAAATAAATCCTGATCAACTTCCATAACCAGTCATCCAATTTGTTTCTCATTTTACTTGCACTACAGAGTGCTAACAACTTCAGGTTAGGTAGGGAGGATATGGAAAACGTGCTGGCAGTCTCCAGACTTTGAAATACAGTCTATGTAATTAATATGAATGTGTTAAGAAGCAGGTAGGGATTATGATTATTGGTGCTGGTCACCTGAAGCGTAGAATTTTTATCCAAGCTCTAATGTGTATTGTTTACTTTTGAGAAACAAATGATGATAATGTTTAACAAAGTCAGTATACTCCACAATACACTAGGTTAGTAATTTGCTTTGCTTTTGTAAGACCTAGTTATCATCCATTTCCAGTGGTCTGCTTTGCTGCAGAATCACTGATCTTAGAGCAGAGACACCTAACATGAAATTCTTTCAGCAGGAATATTTTTTCCAGTTACAGAGTCCAAATTAGTAACTTATGTGGGAGCTGCATCTCCTGCCTCCCATGCTGGAGTTTCACTAATTGGATTATCGGACTTGCTAACAGCTTCATCTTACAGTTTTGCCCTATTTTTCATTTTGCTCAAATGTTACCTGTAACAGCAGGAAAAATTCTTGCATTTTATGCCTTAATAAAAAGAGACTTAATGCATAACAGTAATATTTGTTTCACTCTTGATTGTTTCAGTACACAGTGCCTACATTTGTGTGACTCACTGTGAATACTTTATTGTACTTTTTAAAGCAGTTTATCTTCTGTGATGACAGTGACCGTGGCTTTTATAATGATTTCTCTCAAGCGACTGCCTATTGAGCACTGTTATTTGCAAAATCGGACAATAAGGTGGACTGTCCCGGAGGAGCACATATTTACTGAGCTATCCTTTTCATCCCATCTTCCCCACAGAGTCAGTTTTGTCTGAAGTAGTCCAGCATGATATCACGTCCCTATAACAAAAAAGTTTACTTCAGCTGATAACAAGGTAAACAGAAGTGTTGCTTCCTCTCCAGTAATGCTGTATATGATGACTATATAGTAAATCATTAAAAAAAATTGTTCCCAAATCAGATGTAGAATAAGTCTAAGCAGAAACCCAACTTCCAGGACTAA
The DNA here is from genome assembly GCF_019279795.1 of Protopterus annectens. Lineage (NCBI taxonomy): Eukaryota > Metazoa > Chordata > Ceratodontiformes > Protopteridae > Protopterus > Protopterus annectens. The sequence continues at coordinate 1,828,961,713 of NC_056735.1, forward strand.
TCTATCCATTTGTATTACTGAATGCTTAATAGGCACAACATACCTTAGTGTCACACACTTGATGACATTTTGGATGTGTACATTACAGTCATATTTCCTCAGTAAGGGAGTGTGATGCATACCCATGGTATAATATAAAAAATATTATGAATGTCTTTGTAGATAATCACTTGGTTAGCAGATGTTCAAAATGTTTTTAGTAACCTAACATTGGAAACAAAGTTTGAGAGGTAAAGTTCCTAGGAGATTCTGAGGTAATTCAAATCCAAACATACATTAGCATTAAATTATCAGGTGTTCCATGTAGTATTTGAACTGCAGCATGTTTCCTGTGTAAAGCTGATGTCTGCTTATGTCATTTTCTATCCTTCTTGCCACAGTTTTCAGTACCTTTGTCATGCTGTGTTGTATAGTCCAGTGTTTCACCTGCTCCAGTGCTCAGTCCTCAAATGATTACCCCAGTGGGGGAAATATTCTTTTTGCTGTTGCTGTGTTATTTTGTAGAGCTGAGATTAGAATTGCTTTGTTTAGAAGTGGTGGTCAGTTGATTATGCATCTGGGTACATTATTTATTTATTTTATTTAATTTATCATTTGTTTACTGGGAAAGTCCAAGTTGTAACAAAGCCAATTTTCATTGGAGGCCCGGGGAGAAATGCTTCAGACACATATCTTTATAACATGGGAGGAAACCGGAATACCTGAAGAAAACCCACATGAACACAGGGAGGGCATGCAGACTCCACACACAAGGCACTCTAGCTGAGAATAGAACAGGAGAACTTCTTGCTGTGAGGCGACAATGCTTCATCTGTACCACTGTGCTGTCCTACATATCCTACCAAAAAAGAAGGCATGTGCTCTTGTCGTAGGTAAGTTACACGTAAAGACTTTCATAGCATTTGTCTGATAGGACAAGAGCAAAACATTGACTGCTGTAGGGTTTACCAGAGTTTTTTACTCATAAGATGCTTAAAAGAAGAGTCTATTCTCTGCAGAATAGTTTAGGCAGGAAGAGGCTCAAAGCCATGACTCATAACACCTTTATTCATCCTACAGTTTGGTCCCATTAGACATCACCATTGAGAAACATTTAGAAAAGCAACCAAAGGAGAAGGTAGGTGGGGACCTGGGAGATGTGATTACAGCATTTGAGGTCATCCTTGGCTCAGGGATTTATCTTGCTGAGGTTTTTCACGTCCCTCCAAACCACACATCTCAGGAAATCTGAGGCCAGTGATGAAGACCCTTTGAAGGCTGTTATGTTTGTAGATCAAGGCATGTCCTAATGAACCAAGGTTTGTTACATGTAGGGAGCTCAGAACTAATACGCCATCTCAAGCACCCACTGACGAAGTTTGTTTTATAATTTTGAAAGAGTAGGCTTGTCAGACCCCTGTTTTATTTGGGAAGAATGGCATGGATCAAGAAGTTGAGACCTAAGAATCTTGTCCTTGAGCCCAGGCCTCCAGGGAAGTCACCCCAGCAAAGCGGATGCAAAAGCTTAAACCAGGAGTGCCTCCTATCTCCATGCATTTGCTGTCAGGCCCCTGATTTCTCACCCATTGCTGTTCCCCCAGAATAGATTTCCTTGGCAGAAGGATTCCTTCATGTGCTGTAGAGCTTGCAGCCAAGTGCAGAACAGTCTTCATTGTCTCTAGTCCTCTCTGATAAGAGAAAGAAGAATCTCTTCCCAGAGAGTATTGATGACTGCTGATAGAGTGATGGGAAAGATTGGACTACTTCTCCCAACTATCCTGTCCCCTAGAGTATGGTATGCATACTGATGATACTGTCTTCTGCTTTGTCCACAGAAGACATTTCATTCGAATATGCTATTTGAAGAATGAAAGACCACATCAGATGGAAATCCAGAGAGATATCAGGTGCCCAGAAAGCGTAATTTATTCTGCTTGGTCTGGAAACTCCTAAACCTGCAGCAGTTTCTTCAGTATTGGGAATTGTAGATGATGCCATCTTGGCTGCTTTTGAAGACTTCAACACCCAGCCACCTTAGGTTTTACATGGTTCAGAAGTCATATAAGTTCCTTTACAGAAATCTTGTGGTGAACCCAACAGTTGTGTCTGTTGATTCAGAGAAGGGGTCAGTATTAGTTCCTGTTCCTAGTTCTCTTCCCTGTGATAAGGAAGATGGAGTGCTGCGCAAGTCTGGGAAACATGTATACAGCTGCCACTCTGGCCTTCAGCATCATTTACTGTTAGACACACATGACCTTTTAATTTGCTGCCCTTGACCAGAAGAAGGGTGAGAACTGGGAATGTCTCTGATGTGGACATGAGGGAGAAATTATTGGAATTCACCCAGTCCATCAGTTTTGTGGTTTAAAACTCCATCATGTGGTAGTGATGCCAGGGTTGCAACATTCAAGGTGGTAGCTATGGGACTTGTAATTAGTTGACATGTCTGCTGAGACTACATCTCCTGCCAGATGATGTCAAAGTGCAGCTTCTTAATGCACCCCTTGATGAGGATCTGTTAATTGGGAACTCCACTGGTAAAGTATTAAAAAATTGGGGGAAATTGTTAAAATATGTAGTCGGTTAAAGTGTTTTCACTCTCCTGAACCTAGATATGACAAGAATTACTTATCAAAATCTGGGACCTCCCATCACAATCAAGTAAGAAGAAAGCAGGCAAAGGTTAAAAAGGTACAGTACAAAAAAGCAGTGGTAGAGAGACCTGAAGGGAAATTCCTGAGGGTCCAGTGGCCCTGTATTCCCTAGGGAGCAGTCATAACTATAAGGACTTTCTCCTCCCCAGCATTGCGCATAACCCATCCTACCCACCCCAGAAATAGCAGAAGGGGTAACCTAGTGCATAAGAAATTAGGAAAGAAAGCACCACAAAGGACAAATGAGTGTTACATATCATTTCTCATGGTTACAAACTTCAGTTTTTAAGAAAACCAAAGATGTGTTTATTTATTGGTGTTTGCTAACAGGGATAGTCTGATTGGGCATAGCTACCCCTTCTCAACAAAGGCCATGGAAGAAAATATGCAGTTGTTGCATCAGAAGTATTCCAGTTCAATAAAATCACAGAACCATATGTATTTAATACTTACTGGATAACTAACAATTGAAGAAATAAGGTATAAATAGTAATAAATGTACATGAAATTAATTAGGCAAGATTAACATATATATAAGCTTTAAGAAAGAAGGAAATGGAAGATTTTAGAGGTGCATGAGAGAAAGAAAATATTTTGAGATATAGTAAACAGAAGGGGAGATGGAGGTGCCAGGTTTTTATTTGACATACTGTAAGGTATAGATGGTGCGAGTGTATAGATTTCTAAGGTTGCTTTATAGTGCCGTGAAATGATATGAAAAAAAATTGTTATGATAAACATTCACATAGCCAGATGTTTAGATATTGTAAATATGTTTAGTTTTTTCTGTATGAAGGGCATCCATAGCTTTGAGATATAAGAGTAAAGCAAGTGCAAGCCAGGATCTGATGGTTGAAAAGGACACTTGCATATTTTTTGTAGCAGTGAGAGTGTTGGAGCTGAGCAGATAAGTGTAGCATCATCTACATATTGTAATCCACAAAATGAAGCAGCTTTTCAGGCAAAACAATAAAGCCCCGAGCAAAATTGTGAAAAAAACCCACGGGCTTCTGAGGAAGTAATTTTTAAAATGAAAATGTATGGTGGAGTGTTAATGTGCTGTGTTTTTGTGGAATAAAGTGAACTGAAGTGTGCTGAGCCGTCCGTGGGTTTTTTCACAATTTTCTAAGCTTGCCCTGCTCAGGGTTTTATTGTTTTGAATGAAAAGCTGCTTCATTTTGTGGATTACAAGTTTTATTTGGAAGCTGCTGTGAATCATCTACATATTGTATTATGCTGTCCTGTTTGGTTGTGATATGGAGATTGTCTATATAGATGTTAAAATGAAGAGGGCCTCGCATAGATACTTGAGGCATCCCTACAGATACAGGGAGGAAAGGAGAGATCTTGTTCCCATTTTACAGCTTGTCATGTTCTTGATAAGTAGCTTTGGAACCAGGAGAGGTAGGACTGAGTAAGGCCAAAAGTACGCAGTTGTGTGGGTGATTTCTGGTAAGAGACATTGTCTAATGCTTTGGATAATTCTAATGCCTTGGATATTTTAAGGAAAAGGAATTATACTTGATTGTCTGCATTTCTGATTATGTGAATTTGAAGTTAAGGAGGGTTCCTGATGTGCTGTAAAGTGGGCTGTAACCATGTTGAGTCTTGAAGAGGAGCTTTTCAGTGGCAGGTTTGAGGAATTGAGAGTGCATGCCCTTTTCTACAACTTTTGATAGAGGAGATAATATAGCTATGGATGTCTAGTTGGAAATATCTGCACTATTTCCTCCTTTATGTAGGGATATGATAGAATTTTTTTCCACAGTGTGTGTGATGATTTTTCTGATGAGTGGTTAACAAAGATAGAGATTGGGTACAGTAGTGCATCTGCACCAATTTTAATATATTCAGCAAGTATGTTATCAAAGGATCTGGTAGCTGGTTTTAGTTTAAGAATAATTTTTTTGGTAGTTCAGGTTTAAAGGTGAAGTTATGTAAGTGGTTGTCTTGTGTTGTAGGACTAAATGTAAATGATTAGGAGTTGTCCTTCAGTAAGGAAAGAACTGTTTGTATTAAATGGGTGAAATTGTGTGGAAATGTTGTTATTGTTACTAGTTTTTGTTGGTGGGGGCATAGATGTGTGTCTGGGATATACAAAATGGCTTGTTAAAATTGGAATTTTTTAAGGTTTTTATTTGATATCTGTGCCAAAGGTTGCTGCAATCTTTTCTATTAGTTCTAATTTGGTTCCTAGCCATGTTAATGAGTTGTATTATGTTTTGGAGGGTATTTTGGGTTTTATTGTTAAGCCAAACTTTTCACACATCTCTTCGTTTCATAAGTTTTCTTAGCTTCATTGTCATTTACAATGTTGAATTTGCTTTTATTCTTTTTGGCTCTTACTGGGGTTGTCATTTAATATGTTGAGTAATATAGTATTAAGCTAATCATCTAAAAGCATGAAGTTATGTTGTCTTGCCTTCATTCTTGCTGGTTGGGTTCGGAACTGAACATCTGTTCCAACTCGGCCTATTACTAAAACTCGAGAGCTTCTACTAGCTCGAGGCTATAGCCTATCCCATTATGCTTAGTGAAGATAACCCAGATCTCATTTGCCGCTAAACTAGATTGGGTGCTTCTCACTAGGCTCAGGCTAAGTGAAAATAATTTTTCATTATTACTCTGTTTTCAACAGTAATTTTTTTGGATAATGTTGTTCTTGTAGTTAGTTTTAGTGTTTTAAGTATCATCTTGTGGTGAATTGCTATTTTTTTTTTTTGCTTGTTGTGTTTGTTTGTGGCTGGCCGTCACTTTCCCCTTTCCCGTTTTCACTAAAAGCTTTCTGTTATCTGATGAACCCACTTAAGTTAGAGGGGTCACTTTTTCCTGTTTCCTCCTTGCCCGTTTAAATTTGAGGGCTCACCTTCTGCTTACTTCCCCTTCCTAAAGAGATTTCATTGTTTAAGTTAAAGACGTCTCCTTTGGCTAGAAGAGATCATTGTTTTAGTTAGAAACCTCTCCTCTAGCCCTTTTTTCTCTTCTTGTGTGACTTTTTCAAAAAAAAAAAAAGACAAGTAGATAGATAGTTTTGATATGTTTTCATAATGACCTTGTTTTTTCTTATTAATCTAGTTTCCTGTACAGTGTTTGTTGTTGTTATTGTTACATTATGTCCAAGGTAGGAAAGGAAGTGAAGCAGTCAGGCTTCAAAAAGTGTGATTCCTGTTCACAAAAAATGTCTTTAACTGACGGGCACACTAGTTGTGTCTACTGTTTAGTTGCAGTACACCTTCAAGACTCTTGCTCTGTTTGTCACGGGTTTAGTTCCAGGGTCCTGCAGGAATGCAAAAACAAACTTATACTCAGGGGCTTGCTTAAAGTTCCTTTCTCTGAGGCACTGGAAGGGAACCAGACCTCCTACAAATCTTTTCAATCCCCAAAGTCAGATAAGTCAGCCAAAAGAGTGTCTTCTTTGGCCTCTGCTTCTGAGCTGGTAAAGAAGCTAACAAATGACAGGACTTCGGACCTGAAGGCTTTCGGGCCCGAAAAGACAACTCCTTCAGTTCCTCAAGTTTCTTCGGAACTGACTAGTAACCATAGACGGAGCTGGTCCACAAGCTTGGAGCCAGTCACTTCAGTTCCACAGTCACCTATTTTGCAGTTGGTGACTGGAAGTGCCAAATCCTCGACCCCATCCTCTTGATCCTCCAGGAGTCTGTTAGCTGATGTCATGGAGCGGGTGGTCAGGAGGTTGCCTCGGACTCCAGCTCAGACCAAGATTCTTTTGAGTCCAGCCCAGAAGGAATTGGAACTGACAACTGCCACTGCCCCTTTTTCTATTCCTCCTCCGACCCAAGTTGTTTCGCAGCCAGAGTGCTTGAATGTCTTTGTGGTGGACCCGCTGGGTCCGAGACTTACCTCAAGTTTTTGGTCCTGACTTCCACTCCTACCTCGCTGATACCATCTTCTATCGAGGGGTCTGGGAGCCAACGCTCCCCCATCAGGTCCAGGGAGGAGTCTCGGATTGGACCTTTGTCAGATCCAAATCTGCCTCTCGGGGCATTGGCGAGGGTGAGTTCGGTGCCTACATCAGCCTCGGAGCCCACCTCCTTGGTACGGGAGGAGTCTCCTGGCTCTTCGGAGCCGGAGGCTCCCTCAGGCCCAGGTCGTGGTGCCTTCAAGGTGATGGAGTGTGCTGTCACCCCTGATGGCTCCACTCTCTGATCCAAGCACTGTTCCCCCAAAAGTGCTGGAGTCTTCCTCTCTATCCTCCCTCCCCCCAGGCATAGAGAACCGATGTCCAAGGATGCCCCCTTGGGTGTGTCACTCTCTTCTGAAACCACCCCAGAGGTTCCCTCCGGGGGAGGTTCCTCAGAAGAGAACATGTAAGAGGAAACATCTAAACTCTCCTGAGGAGTCTGTCACTTCAGATACGGACTTAGATGATTCAGAAGGGTCCCCATGGTCATCCTCTGAGGATGTCTCCTTCTAAGACAGCCTAAAGATCCTGAAGCAGAGAGGTGGCTGGAAGACCCTTACCCCTTCTGAGGATGAGTCCATATACCTGGAGGCATTTCGTTCTCGACCCTCCACCTCATGGGTGTCTCCTCCCTTCGACCAGCTCCTCAATGTTGTTAGTCGAAAGGCATGGGACTCTCCAGAATCTGTGGAACCTGTTCCGAGGAGTCCCAACAAATTCATAACTGCACCATCGGACAAAGACTTCTTAACCAAAGATGTCACAGTAAATGCTATGTTGGTGGCAGCAGCAGCCACCAAAAAGGAATTAGCTGAGACTTCTTCATCTGTCCATCTGCCGAATAAGGAATCTCAAATGATGGACAGGTATGGGAAGCGTACGTTCTTGTCAGTGGCTTTTACACACAGATTGCTGAACTATTTGACCCATTTTACCATACTTCAGAGGGATCTCCTCAAGGAGCTAGGTGATGCACTCCAAGGTTCCACAGCTTAAGGGGTTCCAGACAAGGTGACCGCCCAGCTTGCTACCTTAAATTCAGTAGTCAACTCCTCTATGCAGCTCATTTCTTATGCAGCCGATGGTGCGAGTAGGGCAACTGCTACAGGAATCGCTCTAAGGAGGCATTCCTGGATGTGCCTTTGTGAGTTTGCTGAGCCCTTCAAGTCTTCCGTCACTAATGCCCCTTTTGAAGGCTCATCCTTGTTCGGGCCAAAAGTTAGAGAGACTCTGACCAGGTGCAAACAAGGAGGCAAAACTCTGTCTGCCGTGGGAGTACGTTTTTCCCTCCCTACCAGGTCTTATTCGAAAGGCCAGAAGGGTGGGAAAATGTGGATGTTCTTTGTGTTTCACTGTTGCAGTTATCACATTTGGGTTATCTGCCTGCAGGAAGCCCTCAGCCAGCCTGAATACCAGAGTCTTCGGATTTCTGCGTTGGATGCTGTCTCCTCTTCCATGACGTCAGGTCGTCAGGGGTATAAAACATGAAGCCAACGCCATTGCATCAGTCTTTCTTGCTGTGCGGTGCCCGAAGCAGAAGCAGTTTGCAAGTGCCAGTCGGATGACTCCTGAAATTTTCGTTTTCGAGTTTCAGACCCGAAGTCTTCAAAAAAGGTAAGTACCCCATTGGGGATCCTTTTTCTTTACTCCAACTGCTGTCAGTAAAAGTTAACAATTGTCTTACCTCTGGAAAGCAAATACCTCATGGAGATTTTCATTCATATTGCATCCCCTGTTCAACCCCTGAACTATTCATCGTCGGGCTATTTTTGCAGCTAGTTATTTCGTACTCAATCTCAGTACTCTGAAATGGCTTTGTTAAGCCATCTGACTACCGATCTTCTGAAAAAACGTAAGGATAAAGACAGAGACAGACCACATAGCTCCAAAATTGCCGACGACACTTCCGTTAAGCAAGTTGCCAGTCCACCAGTACTCAGTGAGGCGCTTTTGCAGCCCCTGATACCCGCTACTTCAGATTTGCAGGCATCTACTGAGACCCATTCGGAGTCCGGTATGCCACAAGATGCTTCTTCGACTATGGAACCTGCGGATGTCTCTACCTTGGATGGCACCGGCTTCTGGGGGCGTATGCAGGCCTACAGACATTCATATTAAACCGACGCCTTGTTTCCATCCAGAAGTTCCAAATCCCTCAGGCCTAAAATTCACACAACGCCTAGAAAACCGATGACAAAACCGCATGCTCAGGCCCATAGGCCTCAAAAACAAATGCTTAGAATGGCTAAAGAACCTTATTACCTTAATTAAGGGAAGCCAGCCTTCCCCCTCTAAGAGAACTAGAACTTCATAGGTTCATACTAGGCTATCTACCCTAGGGCATTTATAAGCCTAGCCAGAGTGTGTTTGGCTTTTGCCACTCATTTTAAATTAATTTTGCTATGCCCTTTTTCGAGGTTAGTATACTGTGCATCTGTCTAACAGTGACACAGAAGTGATACCCGGGGCAAACCTACGATCTCCCATCCACTCATCAAGGATCCTCTTGAAGAGAGTCATTGAGGGACTCTGCCTAACCTGGACTGGGATTTTATTCCAGAGTGAAGGGAGCCTCTGGGTTATGAATCTGTCCCTCCAGCATGTCCTATTTATTTCAGTGCTGAGGTTCAAGTCTCTCGAGCGTGTAGCTCGATGGGATTTGGATTTTCTGAGGTGCAGCATGTCCATTAATTCCGGGTTGGACATGGCTTTATACATCAGGCACAGATCGCCTCTGAGCAGGCGGTATGCCACTGAGTAGAGCTGGAGTTTCTTTAACCGGGCAGCATATGGCATCTGTTTGAGCCCTTTGATCCTCTTGGTGAGGTACTTTTGGGGTCTTTCCAGTTGCTGCAGGTGTCTGGTAAGGTACATCCCAAAGGGGCATTGTACTCAATTATGGGCCTGATGAGGGATGAGTAAAGAGGCACGATGACCTCCCCTAATCTAGATGTGAATTCATGATTAGGTGGGCTATATAAAATGTCTTTTTACCACTTTGGCCATGTGGTTGTCAAATGAGAGATTGCTATCAACTTGGGACCCCAGGTCCCTAATTACTTCTTCTGTACTTAATGGATTACCACCTATGTGGTAATTTGTGGGCACTTTGTTTTTGCCAAAGGGGATGAATATACACTTTTTGGCGTTTAGCTTGAGGCCATGGCTCTGGCACCAGTTGTCTGTTTCTATGAGGCCCTATTGGAGGATGCTTGTGTCGGCTGGAGAGTCGATTATGGCGCCCAGTTTGCAGTCATCTGCGAACTTGGTCAGCCACAGTCCTTCCGTGTTGGCCTGTACCTCCAAGAAATATATACCGAACAAGAGAGGTCCCAGGACTGAGCCTTGTAAAATGCCACTTGTAACTGGTTTGGAGTCTGACATGGCATCAGCAATTCTAACCATGTGGGTTCTGTCCTTGAGCCAGTTTACAGCCTTTCTAGTGACATAGGGGTTTATATTTAAGCTGGTGAGCTTATCTTTAATGCCCGAGTGGGGTATTGTATCGAAGGCTTTTGCGAGGTCCAGGTAGGCTGTGTGGACTACCTTCCCCTCGTCAATGGCCTCGGTGACTGTTTCAAAGAAATCGACCAGGTTTAAGAGGCTCTGCCCTTAACAAAGCCGAACTGGGTAGGATCCAGTGTCTGTAGGTCCCCAATATCTTTTTTTATGAGGTCCATGATGATCCTTTCCATAGCTTTGCAGACCAAGCTAGTCAGGCTTATGGGGCAATAGTTTCCAGGATCCGTTGAGGCACCACCTTTGTGGAGAGGGACCACTGTTTGCTGTACGCCACTCTTTGGGTACATATCCTGTAGTAAGGCTGAGATTGAACAGTAGTTTTATGTTTGGGTTTAGCTCTTCTTGGAGTTCATGTAGGACGCAGCCTGGGACACCGTCTGGTCCCATTGATGCTGTGTTTTTTGCTTTGGAGAGGGCTGCTCTTACCTGAGCATCTGAGATGTCAGGGGGGAAGCACTCTGCTGGGATAGATATTTGCCCTTTTGGTGGGGAGGGGGGGGGGTTTGCGCTGAACCTGTCAGCTAAGATGTTGGCAATGTCTGTGGGTTTGGGGTATTTTTTGTCATTTTGGACTAATTCTGAGTATATCGGGGAATTCCCACCCAGGTTCCTAACATAACTAAAGAAAGCCTTGTGATTATCCTTAGTGTCCTGTGCAATTTTTCTGTCGAAGCTGGCCTTAGACGATTTTATGAGTGCCCGTAGTTTTTTGCTAATACTGATCAGAGATGTCTTCCCTTTTTGGGATTTTGCTCCATCATGTAGTAGCTTCCTCCTTCTATTGTATAGTTTGTTTATGGCTGGGGACCACCAGACAGGACGTCTGCCTTTGGAGGATTGGGTCTTGGTTTTATTTGAGATTGTATGATCCATGCATTCCTGAAGGTGTTCATAGAATGCGTTTATAAAGGATTCTGTGGTCTGGGACGTATTTTTCACAGGCCCGGGGGCTTTGAAGGATTCCACCTCAGTTTTGAGGAGTGTGAAATTTGCTTTAGAGAAGTTCTTCACTGTGGTTTTCTGGGCAGGGGGTGGGGTCGGGATGTGAATATCCAGTGAGATTAGTTTATGGTCTGATCTTACCAGTGAGGGATACACTTCTGGTCTGGAGCATAGAGTCCCCATGTTGGTGATGATTAGGTCCAGTATGTTTTCCTCTCTTGTGGGAGTGGTAACAAGTTGTTCCATAGCATTTGAGTTTATAAATTCTAGGAACCTTTGGGCTAGGGTGTTGGAGCTAGAGTAATGCTCCCAGTCTATGTTTGGGTAGTTGAAGTCGCCCAATATAATGGTATTTGGAGAGACCTTCATATTTTCCAGTGTTCTCAGGAAGGCCGAGTGGGGTTCCTGGGTTTGGGAGGGTGGTCTGTAGCAGGCTATAAACTGGAAGGCAGTTTTACCCACTGTTAGTTGCACAAGGATAGTCTCTGATGCTTCGTGCTGTGCCACCAACCTGGAAGTTTGGGCATCTTTGACGAATATTGATACTCCCCCTCCTTTTATGGTTCGGTCCAAGTTTTGGGGCCGAAAAGCATGGTATGAAGTATAACCTGGTAGTGCTGGGGTGCTCTCGGGAGCCTTGAACCAGGTTTCTGTTACTGCACAGATATCGATGCTCTCCATGCTAAGGAGAGTTTCGATTGCGTGCATCTTGAGGTTTAGACTTCTGGCATTGAGTAGCATTACTCTTAGTTTCTTATCCCTTGTGATACCTATGGAGGTGGGTTTGTCTTTTGAGCCTTGCCTAAAAAAAGGCACTATGGGGGTAGCAAGAGCCTTTGCCAATATCCGAAAGCCCAGGGGTGACAGGTGCAAGCCGTCCCTAGCGAAGCATCGTGGCTTGTCGAAAGCATGTCATCCCAGGCTGACAGGCATTGATCCCTTTGAATGACACCAATACTTAAGCCAGTTGTTGAAATTGATCATCTTGTCTTCATATTGTGGCATCATTCTTGGTGAGGGTAAGATGCTACTCAAGGTCTGGGTCATACCGGCCTGGGCTACATGCTCAGAGAGCTCCTCTATGTCTCTTTTCATGTCGTCCAGGGAGGTACGTCTCAGGTCATTCACACCAGCATGGACAATGACTGAGTCATATTTGTACTTGCCTTGGAGTGACCTGAGTGCTTGTGTTATGTGGCGGATCCTAGCGCCCGACAGGCAGCTCACCGTGACCTTCTCCTTGTTCAGCCTGGTGAGCGGGACGTCAGTGTGCCTGATGATAGTCACCTATTACAAGTGTATCAGGTGTGTTGTTTAACCTTAAGGGCTGTGACTGTTTGGCACACTGGCTTTGTGAGCTATGTGTTGCACGTGTTTTGTTTTGGGGTAGCGGTTGCTTGGGTGTCTGCTTTGGAGGTCTCTGCTGCTTAGGCAGATTTTTATTTAGAGCCTCCGAGCATGTTTGTGTTTGTGTTTGGATTGCTGTCGTGGTAGGTCTATGTGAGACTGGAATTGTAGTGAATGTGGTTTCCTTCTCCTCCTGACTGGTTACGCCAGTACTGAGTTGAGAGAGCTTAGCCTCCAGTTTGGCTATATGGTTGCATCTCTCACATGTGTTGGAATTTGTTGGGAGGAGGAGAGGGTTGTTTGTGTACATGAGGCAGTTGTAACATTGCCTCAAGATTCCCAGATTCACCAGCTGGACCGGAGAGGAGATTGACAACTGACCTTTGGACATGCTAGAATAGTATTGGGAATTCCTTTATAATTGAAAAACAGGGCCAATGGGGAACAGGGTACTCAAGGGGAGTTTGTGAGGGTGTAGTGCTTTTAATTTTTTAGTGCTGACTTGTATAATTGCTTTAGTGAGCAAGTGCCAGGTAACTTAAATGCAATGCGTTACAGGTAACTTAAATGCAAAAACGACAAACAGTAACTCTTTTTCAAGTGAAACAAGGAAATAAATACAGTAAGCAATGCAGATATTACTAAGAACTGAATTTATGATTCTTCTGATCAGGAATCTGATATTTCTGCTCCTTCTGATTACCAGGATTTGCCCTTATCTACTTAGGAGGATTCTGATGCAGAGGATTCCATTCCCTCTGCCTCCCCTCCAGAAGATCTTTCCTTCGGTGAAACCTTGCATACTCTTAGAGAGCATTTCCGCTGGGAAAGCCAGGGTTACTCAGTCCAAAAAGAGACTTGGGGAGTTTCTACTCCTGCCTCAACACAGGCGTTTAGCTATCCCTCCTGTTCTAGACATTGTAGATGATGCTTTCTTAGAATCAAGCCTTACCCCAGACACTTTACCTCCAGCTCCCAGAAAACCTGACAGGTACTACAGAGTACCTGACTCTCACAAATTCCTCTTCAAGAATCCTTCTGCGGATCCAGAGACCATTTCCCAAGGACCTAAAGGCATTAAGGCCACTGTTGCCAAAAATCCTACCCCTTCTGTTAGAGATTTTAGAGCCTTAGACAGATGGGGTAAGAAGGTATACATTTCTGCTACTTTGGCCATTAGGGCTTTAAATTGCCAGTTTCTTAGGTTAAAGTATCAGCAGCATGTTATGGGACTGCTTAAACAGAAAATGATGTTGATTCCTGACTGTGCTGAACACAAAGAATTACAAGATTTAATGCATTTGGCAGAACAAATTGGTAAACATACTTTGCAATGTGGTTTTAATGCTTTAGAAGCATCTTGCAGGGCTGCTGTCACTGGGTCTGTACTTAGAAGTCACGCTTGGCTTAAGGAACAAAACTTGCCAGATCATGTTAAAGCTAAATTACTGGATGTTCCCTTAAATCAAGACTGCCTTTGTGGCAACAAAGCAGAAGAAGTCCTCAAAAGCATAGAGGAAAAAGCTAAATCTGTGCAAACTGTTAAAGATTTCCTACAAGTACAGCCTCCCAGATTCAGTAGGCATTGGCCTTGTAAGAACTGGTCCTTTCCAGTCCCCTCCAGGCCTTCCCAGTCCAAACCCAGAAACAGCAGACCACCTAGGCTGCAGTCTCAGGCTACAGGCTATGCACAGACCTAGGCAGTGGGGGGCTCCCATTTCCAAAGCAGGGAGTAGTAAGCCACCCGCCTATGGTAAAATGGCACAATGACTTAACCTTAACCCTTCCAAGCCTGCTCAACTACCTGCACCCTTAGGAGGAAAGCTCGCCCTGCATGCAAAAAACTGGGAACTCATTACCCAAGACAAATGGGTCTTGAACATAGTTTTCCAAGGATACAGATTCCACTTTCACACACTACCAACCCCAAATGGTTGGCCAGACTTGCCCCCAAATCAGTGGGAGGAGGCCTAACAGCAGGTTCTCTCTCTTCTCAGTATCAGGGCTATTCAACCTCTACCAGAAGAACAAAGGGGACAAGGTTTTAATTCAAGACTTTTTCTGGTACCCAGAAAAGACAACTCCTGGCATCCTGTCCTGGACCTCTCTATTCTCAACACCTTTCTGGTGCTTCCAAAATTCAGAATGCTAACTCTTCAACATCTTCTTCCAGTGCTAGCCAAGGATGCCTGGCTGACAACCTTAGACTTAAAGGAAGCTTACCTGCACATCCCAATAAGGGAATCTTGCAGGAAATACCTACGCTTCGGGGCAGGCTCTATGCATTATCAGTTTTTTGCACTTCCCTTTGGCTTATCTACTGCGCCCAGGGCATTCACAACATGTCTAGCTCCAGCTATTGCATTTTGCAAGCAGAAAAATATTCAAATTTACCGATACTTGGACGATCGTCTGCTTCAGGCAGAAAGCCAGGACTAGCTATTACAACACCTGGCATTCATAAAGAAACTTCTAACCTCACTGGAGTACACCATAAATGAAAAGAAATCTCACCTAGTACCCTGCCAACAGATTGTATTCCTGGGAGCAAGCTTGAACACAACTTCCCAGATGGCATTCCTCACTCAAGAGAAACAAGTTTATTTGACAACCTACTTCATACTACTGGCCACAAAACCCCAGCTATCTGCAAGGAAAATAAGTCCTGGGGTTCATGGCCTCTTGCATTCTACTAATTCCATATGCAAGACTGCATATGAGGAAACTCCAGTGGTATCTAAAAAGCCCATGGTGTCAGCATTCTCAGGACCTGGAATCAATGATTTCTGTCATTCCTTGTATAAAGACAGAGTTCCTTTGGTGGGCAGAGGCCTGCTTCTGCAACAAGGGTCTCCCTTTCACTCTACCCCCTGCCACCCAAACCCCTAACAACAGACTCAGACTATGCATGGGGGCCTCACATGGCAGGGCAGTGCATTCAGAGCAAATAGAACCCGAGACAGATGCCCGTGCTTATCAATCAAAAAGAAATGTTAGCTGTACAGAATGCTCTGACAGCCTTCAAAGACAGTATTCTTCCAGGACAACTATTGGTAAAGACAGACAAGACCACAGTTATGTGGTACATAAACAAGCAGGGGGGAACACACTCATACCCTCTCTGCAGACTAGCCATGGCTCTGTGGAACACAGCCTTGAGCTACCAAGTACACCTACAAGCTCAATTCCTGCCAGGCAAACTAAATTCACTGGCAGACGACTTAAGCAGAAATCTCATGGACCCACACTAATGGAAACTAGAACCAAAAATATTCAACCTCTTGAGGAACAAATGGGGGACTCCAGAGGTAGACCTGTTTGCCTCCCCTCAGAACTACCAATTGGACAAATTCTGCACAAGAACTCCCCACAGTCAAGCTTGGAAAGTGGATGCCCTGTCCTTTACCTGGGAAAGCCTCTCGGTTTATGCTTTTCTCTCCTCGTGAATGTTCTACTAAAGATCAAACAGGACAAGGCAAGGACAATACTGATTGCACCAGACTGGGCACTCCAGCACTGGTACCCCCTCTTGCACAGTATGACACTGCTGCAACCATGGCTCCTGCCTCAGACCCCTTCCCTGCTGTCCCAGCAGGTGGGCCAGATTCTGCACCCTCAGCTTCAAACCCTGAACCTTGCAGCCTGGCTAATTCCTTGAGCTCTCCTCTAGCATCCCTCAGTAAGCAGGTGCTGGATGTCATTCTGGAGTCAAGGAAGCCTAGTACTAAAAAATCCTTTGCTGAAAAGTGGAAAAGATACTGTTCCTGGAGCCTCTGCCATTTCAGCACATTATAATACTGAGCCACCCTCTTCTCTCACTCCCTGCTAAAACAATTCCTTAGAGGGGCCAAAAATTTAAGACCCTCCCCCCAGGAGAGCTCCCATTCCTGCCTGGGACCTTAACTTTGTATTGGAAAGCTCACTCTTCCCCCCTTTGACCCAGCTGCAACAGCAGAGTTGAAATTCCTTTCTTGGAAAACAACCTTCCTTTTAGCCATCACTTCAGCAAGAAGAGTGTCTGAATTACAGGCCCTCATGGCAGTGGAACCCTTCATTATCTCCCATGCGGACAGGGTTTCCCCTCAGGACCAATCCTTCCTTTATGCCCAAGGTGGTGTCTAGTGTGGCCCTAAATCAGTCCATTCATTTACCTACTTTTTTCCCTAATCCACAAAACAAAGGGGAACGAATACTGCACTTTCTGGACGTGCACAGACAGCTTAGATTTTATTTGGGCAGGGCTAAGCCTCTCAGAAAATCTGAACAGCTGCTAGTTGGCTTTGCTGGATAGCCCATTGCATTCATTTCTTTTACAAGCACCATGGAAAACCTACCCCACAGGGGATAATATCACATTCCACCAGGGCTGCATCTACCTCTGTGGCCTTTCTCAGAGGAGTCCCTACCAGGGATATCCTAGAAGCTGCTACCTGGAGCTCTATACATACCCTCACCAAGCATTACCACATGCCTATTTTTTCTAAATCCAAAGCTGGCTTTGCCACTGCAGTCTTGCAGGGCTTAATAGCTGGCCCTAATGCTCTTTAACTTCCTCCTCCC
Organism: Protopterus annectens; assembly: GCF_019279795.1. Classification (NCBI taxonomy): domain Eukaryota; kingdom Metazoa; phylum Chordata; order Ceratodontiformes; family Protopteridae; genus Protopterus; species Protopterus annectens. The sequence goes on from NC_056735.1 coordinate 1,828,978,639, forward strand.
TTCCTTAGCTTTGGGAATCTACCCAAATGTGATTACTGCAGTAGTGAAACACGAAGAACATAGTACAGTTGTGTACACTTACCATAAATGTAGATGTTCGAGCTTATTCACTGTTGCAGTCCTGGTTATCCTCCCTCCAGCCCCTTGACTTCTCTTGGCTCTACCTTTCCTTCTTGTTTGGTATATTTATTTTTTCTGGTGTATTTGCTTTTTGATGGGGATGTACCATAACATATAATTGTTTCCCATTGTTGGGGCACCTAACATCTGGGGCAAGAAAAACTGATGTAATGGTGTCGGCTGCATGTTTTATACCCCTGACTTCCTGACATTATGGAAGGAGACCGCATGCGAAGCAGAAATCCGAAGACTCTGGTATTCATGCTGGCTGAGGGCTTACCTGCAGGCAGATAACCCAAATGTGATGACTACAACAGTGAATACACTTGAAGATCTACATTTATGGTAGGTGTATACAACTGTACTTTCTTTAAATCCCAAAGAGCTTCGCCAGATGCACATGGTGAATCTTCCCCCAGAGGCAGAGGGGGAAATAACAATGGAAGACACCAACCTCACGGCAGAGGGAGTCCACAAAATCAGGGTAACAGAGATACGTTCTCTGGCAGACCCTTCCAGTGCTCCTGAAAGGAGGCCTGCCTGTCCACCTCTGGCGGCAGTCGGAGGCAGCCTATCACTGTACCCAAAAACCTGGCTAAACATCACGCAAGATAAATGGGTACAGTTAATAACATCCAGGGGATACAACATACCCTTCTCCACCCCACCCCCACAAACAATATCAGTCCCAGACATTCCACACTGTCAAAGGGATCAAGCAACCCTGGAGATACAAAGGTTGGTAAGAAAGAGTCATCCAAGAAGTCCCCGCAGACCAAATTGGATCCGGAAGTTACTCAGGGTTATTTTTAGTTGCAAAGAAAACAGAGGACTGGAGACCCATCATGGATCTCAGCAGGCTGAATAAGTCCGTAAAAAAATCAAAGTTCTGGATGGTGACACATCAGTCTATACTCCCTTTTGTGGAACAAGACAATTGGATGTGCTCAATCAATCTTCAGGATGCGTACTACCATATAAAAATGGACAGGCAATCCAGGAGACATATGTGCTTCCGGCTGGGAGCCAGTCATTTCCAATTCCAAGCTCTGCCCTTTGGTCTCACTACAGTCCCCAGAGTGTTTACCAAATGCATGGCAGCAGTCACAGCTTACCTGAGGCGTCTAAGATTCCAGTTGTTTCTGTACATGGACGACTTCCTCCTAACCGCCACCATCGAGCCTCGACTAACCAAAGCAAGAGACACCACCATTCATCTATGCTGGGAACTGGGCATTACCATAAATTTCGAAAAATCTGCCTTGCTGCCGTCACAGCTACCACACATGGAAACATGAAATTGATGTGGATTGTGCAAAGCAAAAGCTGCCTTGAGAGTTGTTTTTTTACTAATGCCTCCAATAAGGGATCCATCACCTCCTTGGAACCTCAATTTGGTACTGTCGACTCTGATTCTCCCACCATATGAACCAGCTTCCTGTTGCCAACTACTACTACATTCATAGGAGCAGAGTTGAACACAAAAAACATGATAGCAAAACTGCCTCAGGACAGGGTACAGACACTGCACCATCAAGTGTCCATCTTGTTCTTGAGAAAGAAAGTACAGGCAAAGTTTGTTCTGAAAGTCTTAGGCACCATGGCAGCTGCTATAGCTCTATTACTTCTAGCACTTCTACATATGAGAGTTCTGCAGTGGCTTCTCTTCACTCAGTGGTCTATGCAGGCGCTACCCATATCCCACAAGATCTTCATAACAGACTCCTGCAAGAAAGACCTATGCTGGTGGCTTCAATTCATGCAGGTAATGCTGGGCAGGCCAGTCACTCTCCCTCAACCAGTAGCCACAATGACCATGGACACTTCCCAGATGGGGGGGCATTATCTGGAAAAGACCGTTCAAGGAACTTGGCAGGAACACGAGTACCACTTGCACATCAGTGTCCTAGAGATGAGAGCGGTGCTTCTGGAGTTGCAGGCATTTCAGAACTCTCTTCCACAAGGTACAATTGCAATACAGACAGACAATGTCTGTAGTGTGGTATATCAACAAACAAGGTGGAACAAGATCCTACCCCTTATGTTGAGATGCTCAAAGAGTATGGCAATGGGCAGCCTCTTCTCACTGTTTTCTGATTGCAGTGCATATTCCAGGGAAATCCAACATGATAGCGGACAAATTGAGCATAGCAATTCTAATGCCTCAAGAGTGGTCCCTAAAACAGGAAATTGCAAACCAGATTTTTTGCAAGTGGGGCCAGCCTTGCTTCGACCTTTTTTGCACGTCCATGAACATCAAATGCAGCAGCTACCTTGCCCTAATCCCCCCGTCCGGGGTAGTCAACAAGGGATGCACTCATTCACGATTGGCCCCTGGGACTCCTTTTTGCCTTTTCCCCTTTTCCACTAATCCCCAAAGTCCTACAGAAAGCCAAATTGTTGAGTTACAGGTTAATACACATCGCTCCGTTATGGCCTCGTCAGATCTGGTTTCCTTTCCTATGGCTCTATCTCCAAGAAGAGCTGTGGATTCTGGACCCAGTACCAGATCTTCTGACTATTTAGTCAGGAACGCGCCATCCCTCTATCCAAACCCACAAACTGACAGCTTGGCTGCTCCACTTTCAATCTTAGCCAGGCTTCCAGACATATCCCCTGCAGTGAGACACATTCTAGTTTCATCTCATAAGACGACAACTAAAAAGCTTTATACTAGCAAATGGAAAAGGTTTTCCTGTTGGGCTTCAAAGAATCACATAGACCCCTTCACAGCCCCCGTAAGTACAATTTTTAGCAGAAATTTTTAATGAAGGTGCAGCAGCAGCTACCATACGAGTACAATTAGCTGCCATATCCAACTACCACATAGGAAACATGGGATTGAAAGTAATGTCTCACAGATTGTGCAAAGCTTTCCTGAGAGGTGCATTTTTACTAAGGCCTCCAATAAGGGATCCATCACCTCCTTGGAACCTCAATTTGGTACTGTCTACTCTGATTCTCCCACCATACGAACCAGCTTCCTGTTGCCAACTAAAATTTCTAACCTGAAAAACAACCTTTTTGCTAGCCATTAATTCAGCTAGGAGGGTTTCAGAACTTCAAGCCCTGTCCGTACGCCCTCCCTATTTAGTTTTTCACAACGACAGAGTCTCTCTTAGAATGAATTCTTTATTCCTTCCCAAAGTGTGTTCTAAGACCAACTTGAATCAATCCATTTACCTGCCCGTTTTCTTTCCAAACTATGGCAACAAGGCAGAATATACGCTACACCAATTGAATGTCCACAGGCAGTTATGCTTCTACTTGCATAGAACAAAGGAATTTATAAAATTTGACCAGTTATTCGTCTCCTTCTCAGATAACAGGAAAGTTGCACCAATATCAAAGTCATCTTGTCAAAATGGCTTACTGACACTATTACCCACGCATATAATTCTCAACATAAACAACTGCCAGGAAAGATTAGAGGCCACTCAACAAGATTTATGTCAACTTCGGCCACCTTTCAGGCCAAATTACCTATGGACTCAATCTGTGCTGCAGCCACATGGGTCAAACCTCATACCTTTGTCACTCATTACGAAGTAAACGTGGCCTCCCAGAATAGGGCTTCCTTTGGGTTCCACTGTTCTGAAGAGTTTATTCCCTTGAGCCACCCATGAAAGAAGGTGCTAGGGACGCTGTCCCAACCAGCACGAATAAAGGGGAGGTAGGACAGGACAACATAACATTAAGAAGTTATGTACTTACCATAACGTTCCATGTTTGTTGTCTATAATCTCGCCTTCATTCTTGTGTCCCACCCTCCTTCCCACAACCTTCGCTCCTGGAGGATCGAGAGGAATTTTTTATTGGTTGTGAATTGTGTTCTCTGCTTCCCATCTTGCCTCTTGAGACATAGGCTAATAACTATTACCATTGGGATGTTGTATATGATTACAAATGTATTGGTATTTTTCAAACAAAATCTGGGTTATCTTCCCTAAGCATAATAGGATAGGGTATAGTCACGTGCCAGTGGAAGCTCTCGAGCTTTAGTAATAGGCTGAGTCAGAACCGATGCTCTGTTCCGAACCTAACCAGCTAGAATGAAAGTGAGATTATGGATAACAAACATGGAACATTATGGTGAGTACATAACTTTTTAAGCTATTCCAATTAAATTCTGAAAGGTTAGCTCCCATACTAAATGTTGGAAGGTTATGCACCTGGCTAAATACCACTTTTTTAGTAAAACAATACTGTTGTTTGTTTGAAAAAGGTGGAAGGTGATCATTGATTGTGTTAGGTAAACATCCAATGGTAGTGTTGGACACCGAAGTGAGTATCTAGTCTAATGTGGATTTTCTGTCTCTACTTTTATTGAGTCTTGGGCGAAAGGGATTAACCAAGTAAATCCATGTAGGTATAGAGTTTGTGGAGGTCGTAGAATTTCCTGCTTGACAATTAATATTGGAAGTCTTCCAGCATAAGGGTTTCCTGAATGATGTTGTGAGTTATCTAGTAAAGGATGTCCTCTGCTGGTGTCACCTAAATGGATTTATTTGTGGTTATTTTGAGGAGTAAAATGCAAAATTCGGCATTATTGAATATGGGTAGGGAATATGGGTAGGGTGCAAGGTAAAGGGTCAGATCCAGGGGTACTTTTGTAAAAGATGGGTACTCCACATACCTTTTCTTTTGTTTTTTTTCCTGGCCTTTCTGTGGATGTTGTGTACTGGAGGTAGGATTTCTTCATCTTTTATTTCTAATTTTAACCAAGTCTCTGCTGTGACCTGTATATCTGGGAAATGTAAGGCCAGGCTTGCATGAGTGTCAGGTATCTTATTGTGATTGCTTCTGATATTCATATTGAGTAAAGGTTGACTACATCCTATTTTAGAAAGCAGGGGTTGTGCAGGAAGTCATGGATTATAATGGATAGCCCATCATGATTGATGTATGCATAGATGTAAAATGATGTTTGTAGGAATGTAGCCATTTATATTTATACATATCATTTAAACTATATATCCTTTGTTGTCCTTTGTCTAGACTGATTGGCTTATATGCCTTGAGCCAGATCCGAGCTGGCAACATTCTTCATCAGAACTTCACCAACACTCGAACTCTTCCTCTCCCATAATGCATTTCATGAAAATTCCTCAGATCTTGTTTGCTCTTCTTTCGAGTTAGGTGTGATTGCCAGGGCTCAGTGGTATTTGGTCTTCAGATAAATGATTTTCTTCATCTGTGCTATCAAAAGATGTTTCTTTTCTCTTTACTTTCCAGAGAGTATGTATTGGACTTTTCATTTTTTTCTCTTAACTGTTTCTCAGATATAGTTCTCCAAAAAAAGTGCTGTCTTCTGGATTGCAGTCCTCTGAGAGGGGAGCTGTTTAGATTTGCAGGCTACAAGACCCCCCCCCCCCTTCTTTTGCATCCATTAGGTCAAATTTAGCTGGAATCAGATGACATTAGCTTTCTTAACGGTTCATATAGACATGGGGCGTATTCTGTCTCCCTTCCAGAGCGTAGACAGAGCTGGCCTTCCCCCTCCCCCTTACCTTTGATCCTTCTCTGGTTCCTGTTTTTGTTCTTGTGGTTTCAGAGCCTAGCGGTCTTCTGGTCATCCCTCTGTTTAATCAAACTGCTCTAGTGGACTCTGACTCGATAGCTGATTTAACCTACTCAACTATAAGTGTTCAGGAACTGAGTGGTAAATGTTGAGGCCTTCCTTACAGCTTTGGATTCAAGTCATTTGGGTCCATTTCATTTGACAAACATCTTGGTACTTTCAGAGCTGAAGTCTATTTTTGATGTTTTCTAAAGGATTTTAGTTCACCAATTGGCTAGACAAGAAGATGAACAAATTCACTTTGGTCCATCCCAGTCCCCTGCTTCATCTGAAACTTTTTGCTGTCATCATCCATCTCATGGACTCTCCAGCCCTAAAGGCCTTGACTTATCCCTGCATCAAGGGAATAGGTATACCCTCTGACACTTAAGAAAAGTTCATCAGACGTGTAAGTGCAAGAAGAGGCAGTTGGATTTCTCACAGAAATTCCTTACTGAAGATCTGGACCTTGATGAGGGGGAAAGTTTTCTCCATGCCCCTTCCATGAAGACACCACATTTGTTGAACTTATGGGGTTACTTTTGCAGAGGGAGATTTGACCTACTGACACCCCTTCCATAATTTAGAAATTGTTTTACGAAGCTTTTGGGACTGGCTTCTCTGGTTCTTTGGTGGTCCATCCCCAGCCTCCTCATTGACGTGGTGGTATAGAAGGCATGGTCTAACCCAGATGTGGTGAAGCCATTACTGAAGAAACTAGATAATGTATTTATTTTACATTTGTTGACTGGGAGAGTCCGACTGGATACATGTCCATTTTCAGCAGAGGCCCAGGGAGAAAAGCTCCACAAATCAATTACAAGCAATTATAAGGAGTATAATAGCAGCAATCATATTTACATAGACAGTACATAAGCATGAAAATTAAAATTAGATATATAGAATAAAAAAACATATTTTATGAATTTTTACAGTTAGAATGAGCAAATACATAAGTAAGAAGAATTACAAAATAAGATACAAAGATGAGAGTTGCATCTTGAAAGTTGCATATTTTGCAATTTTATACAGTTGGATTGTGTACAAGTTTGACATAGTCAGGTTGATAGTAGCAGGTAAAACAACAGAGTTGAGTGGTAAGATATATAGACTAGGTATAAAAGCAAGTGTAAAGATGGAGAAAGAAAAGAAAATTGTAAAAAAAAAAAACTGAACCAAGATATATATATACTAAGTATAAAAGCAAATGTAAAGATGGAGAAAGAAAAGAAAATGATATGTTAAAAAAATGTACCTAGCAGTATTTTAGTGTCCCTATATGTATAAATACTAACTAAGAGGCCAGGTGTAGAGGTGACACTGTGAGGAAGCTGGAAATTAAAAAAAAAAGCTGCAGTTCCTCTTAGTGGTATAGTTCTGAAACAGAGATCAGGAGATTAGAGAAGAGGGTGAATATGGTTGGGGAGGTTAGCCTGGGGATAAACATAAACACATCTATGTCAGGCTCACCCACATTGGAGCAAAGGCCCTCTTGTGGACTTCATTGTGGTTGCAGCCACTAGAAGGGAATTATTAGAAGATAGTTCTGTGGTCTATACCCCTAGTGAGGAATTTAGGGCCTCTGACTATTTTGTAGAGAGATTGTATGTCTCGTAGATGTTTTCCCTGAGAACACATTTTTATATTTCTCATATTACCAGGTTTCAGAAGGAAATAACAGGTAAAGCTTTTGGAGTGTCTCGAAAAATCTCCTTTGAAAGATGTTAGGATGAGTTTGGAAGCCCAAATTTCAGCTCTGTAGTGCATTATTATCTCTACCATGGGACTCATTTCCAGTGCAACATGTGGTGGAGTAAGCGCAGCAGGCACTGACATTGCTGCCTCTTCTCATGCCTGACTGAGACTTTTTGGACAACTTTAAATCATTCTTCCTTAATATCCCATATGAGGATCAACCCTTTTTGGTCTCAAACTTAAGGATACCCTGATAAAGAATGAGCAGGAAGGGAAGATGCTTTCTGCCATTGGAGTCCATTTTTTTCTATCTCCAGCTTCTTTCTTGGAATAGAGGGGTAGAAAATAACTGTGGTTTAATAAATCCCAACCTCTTCCCTTTTACTTTTCTTCAGAAAGAGCTCCCTGCAGCAGTTGGGAAAACTATAATTGATGACACCCAAGAGGTAGAGGTGGTCCTCAAAATCAAGAGTTTAGGGGTCTCTTCTCTCATAAATTCTTCCAGTTCCGGAAAGTTTGACTGCCTGCTCCCGTCTGGAGACTGTCAGAGAATGCTTTTCTCTTCATGTTCAAAACTGGATAGCCATCCCATGCAATTCTTGGATGAAATGCATCATATCCAGAAGATACTCCATTCCCTTTCATTCTCACGCAATCTTGTCATGTGACAGAAATTCCACTCATCCAAAAAAGAGCCACAGCTCAAGAAATTTCTTGGTTGTTACAAGAAAGAGCCATGCAAGTGGCCCCACTATACCAAAAAAGGGTCTGGAGTCTACTTAAGATTCCTTTTAGTTCTCAGAAAGAATAAGAACTTTAGGTCCACACTGGGATCTGTGTAGCTTGAACAAACATGTAATAAAGGCAGTGTTCCAGCTGGTCACAGTACTGTCCATTCTTCCAGTTCTGTAGGAATGGGGCTGGATGTGCTAATTATACAAGTATCATAATCGCAAGGCAGTAAAAAAGGTACCTTCACTTAGGCTGGAAGCCAGTCATTTCCAGTTCCAAACCTTGCCCTTTGGTCTCACCGCAGCCACCAGGTATTTACCAAGTGCTTGAAGTAGAAGAAGTACTAGAAGAAGTACTTGAAGTAGTAGAGAAGTAGCAGCTCATCTCAGACTGTAAGAATTCCAGATGCTTCAACATGTAGACAGCTGACTTCTTCTTGCACACACACAGGAATCCCTCATCCTAGTAAGATTTATTTACTTCACTTATGTTGATCCTTGGGTAACTCCATAAATTTCAGAAAGTTGCATCTGGAACCAGCATAATCTCTGGACTGCATATACTGCCATCTGGATACAATGTCACAGATAGAAAAACTTCCAGAATCAAGGCCAGTACCTCTTCATCTTCAGGCACAGGAGGGTCTTTATTCTCATAGTCCTCCAGGTTCACTGATTCTGAAACTAAGTTCCATGGTGGCTTCAGTTATTGTTCAGCAGTCTAGAGTCTTCAAAGGGTTCTTGTCTGGTGGTTGTAGTCCATTCTCATTCTCCACCAAAATTTCAGTGGTGAGCCATCAGCAAATCAGTTGGCAGATAAACTCACCTCTGGTATCACAAGGATATCCTTTTATCCTTCCTGTACCCATGGCCACTTTTATCACGAGCACCACCACATTAAGATGGGTGGGCATTTCAAAGAGAAGATGGTCCAAGAAATTTGGAAACATTTATAATCCTATCTTCGTGTAACAGATAACACCTCTGTATTATGGTAAATCAACAAATAATGGGGAAATTTGCTCATACCTGCTTTGCATAGAGGCCATAAGAGTAAGGCAATGGGCAATGACTTCTCAACACTTTCTTCTTCCAATGTTCTAGTGGGCCAGTTAAGTTGAGGCATCCTCATGCCTCACGTGTACTTTCATCATGGCAGAGGCGAGGAGGATTTTCAGCCACTGTGGTCATCCTTGCTCTGATCCTTTCACCACTTCAGCAACACAAAATATAGCAGCTTCTTTGCCTTCCTCCCTCCACAGGAACAGTCACCAAGGGATGCTGTAGTCCATCTTTGGCCACCTGGACTTCTGTATGCCTTTCCACCTCTACCTCTGATAACAAAATTCTTCCAGAAAGCAACTCTGCAAGGCAGAGGTAATCCTCATCTCTTCTTTCTAGCACAGGCATATTTGGTTCCCTTACCTATTGTGCTTCAGTTGCTGCAACCACCATGGTTACCAAATCCTGATCAAATCGTCTATCTCGCCCATCTGGCCAACCTCACCTAGACATCATGTAGTTTACTGGTTGTATTTAACAGTTTATTATTCTAATGTGTGTTTTATTTACAGTTTTTCTGATAGTCTTGTGTGATGGTAAATAGACTAGTTTCAAGAAATGCTTGATGTGTGGGCAGAAAATCCCACCACGAGATCTCTACAGCCTCTGTATGTATGTTTAGATATACCACATTTCTCTGTGAGGTTTGTATGGGATTTGGGCCATGTGCCTTGGCTGATTGTTGAAATAAGTTAATTTTGAAAGGCCTTCTTCCACAGGATCTGGAGGCAGCATAAGCCAAGAAGACCTCCAAGAAGCATGCCAAGTACAAAGAATTGGAACTGAAGCAACAGCATACTGAGGTAGCTAATTCAACCTCAGCTCAGAAGGCATCAAGGTTTGAAGCTCTAATGGTCCACACTCCCACATAACCCCCCTTTTGGATTCAGAATCATTGGAACCTCTTCTAGTGCAGGATTCTCTCAGGATGCAGGCAGTATTGGATAAGACTGACCAGTGCCCTTTTTCAAGACCCGCTTCTGTCTGTTGCATTTGAATATCAATGACATCAAAATAATGAGTGAATTATGTAGAGTTTTATTTTCTTCTGTTCAAATATATTAATTTAACCAGTTCTCTTTGTTTTTTAACATTAGCTGTAGCTGAAATTCTAGGGAATTTGATTACACTTCCTTACTTTGTACATAGTTAAAATCTCCTTTCAAAACTACACTTCCTTTCCTATGAGCAGTAAAATTACCATATGTGTTTTTTTTTGCATATTAAGCAACAAGACCAGGTATCCAGGAAGTATTTGCTAGTATATGTATTCCATTTTGGCATTCAGGAACTGTTGTGGGAAACATTCCATTTGTATCATTGTAAGCAAATTCAACTCTTGGCATTATTAATTGTTTTTTTTTTCTACAGTATTAATGTACCTTGTTGTTTGGAATTATAATAAGATCTAATTAATATTAATAATATCTTTTGTTATATGTAATTCTTGTATAAAAGCAACATCACCTTTCTTCATTTGTAGGTGTTTACTTACACCGTATCTTTAGACATTAAGATTAATTGACAATATGTTTAATGTCTTTACTATATGGTTGATGTAAGACATTTTCACCTTTAGATGGTGCCTCATCTACTGTAACCTTATAAAGTTAATTTACACTTTCATCGAACTTGATTCATTTGGAGAACAGATAAGAAATAAATGAAGTTAAAATATAAAACTTTGTAAACTTTTATTACCACTGCATGGAGATCTGTCGGTTCCTTAGTTTAATTCAAAACTAACTAAGCTGAAATATCAAATTATTTTGATAACTCTAAATCAGTCTTTACAAAGCTACTATATGAAATGTAAGATTAAATATAGTATCTTTTAGTGAATCAACTATTGTGTGATCTCCAAGCTACTATAAGTTATAGTACTGAATATGGTAATACAAACTTAACTACTAATTAATATATTTCTGACTATATAACTCTGTCTAGGGTATTGAACTGGGCAGAATCTTATAACAATAAAGCTGTTTTACTTGGAGCTTAACCATAAAGCATGCTTTCACCTACTAAACTGATGAAGTTTAATAAGAGGGATGAAGAGAGAAAGAAATGAAAAGGGGAGGAGTGGAGGCAATGAGTGACGGGAGCCAAAAGAAAGATGCAAACAAAGGAATTTATTATATCTCTACATGGTATAAGTATAAAGAAAATACTTCATTGAGAGACATGTTAAGATTTTCTCTTCAAGCTCTCTGTATTGATGTTTTCCTTTTTAATGATGATGGATTGATATATCAGCTATAGATAATATATCACAGTTAGAAACCATTATCTTATTGGTGCAACGTAATCTGTTCTTATAAAAAGTATAGCATAAAGATGTAGGTAGGCACACTAAGAGTTTCCTCCCTTTAATCTCTCCTCAGTAGCAACTTTATTTTATTTATTTTATTTTGCTTTTGTTTATTGGGTTTGTCTGACTCGATTTAGTAAAAAAAAAAAAAAAACACCCTTTTCAGTGAAGGAAGAAAAGCTACAACATATGGCAAACTTTTTTTTAAACAAACATTCAGGAATATATATAAACTATCATTAAGTAATATATATTAGCAGTTACACATACATTTGCTAATTAAATTACATTCATATGGAATAAAGAGCTATTCTGTGTGGAGTCTGCATGTCCTCCCGGCGGTTGGGTGGGCGTTTGAAAGACATGCGTAAATGGGTGTGCCTTTGTTGAAGGTTGAATGTCGAGCTGGCACCTCGACGTTCATGAAAATCAACTGCCAGTCATTAGCGGACCGGAGTTCCGCTGTTGCGACCCCAAACAGGGAAAAGCCGAAAGACAACAACATTACAATATAAAAGATATTTTGCATTAGTAGATGTCGAACATTGAGCATTTGAAGAGGTGTATTAGTGGAATTGTCAAATAGGTAATAGAGCATGTATAGAAATAGAGGTGAGGGAAAGAACAACATATGGCAAAAAAAGGTTAATATTGTAGTTAAGAGTTGGGCTATAAAGCAGGTTCAGAGGCTATTAAATATATGGCTATCATAAAATTTATAGTACAAGTTATAGAGGTGGTAGTGAGCAATGTCACAAAACTATGCAGATGGCTGGGAGATGCCAGTAAAATTGTTCATATGTTGATGAAGATTGGTTTTGGGGCATAGGATACTGAATGAAGAGAAATGTTTTGATGATATGGCAAGCTGAAGATAACAGTGTTATTTAGGAGATATACTGGAGCAGATCCATTGATTTGATAGGTGAAGTTTTAACTGTGTTTTAAATGAGTTTGCAGTCTGAATGGCGTTTTGTGGGACTGGGATGTGGTTCCATAGTTTAGTTACATGATTTGTGTATAGACTCGTACTCAGTGTTAGATGATTTGATTATTGTGATCAATGATTTTTCTGTAGAGTATAAAATTGTATTGGGAAAGTATTGTGTTAAATTGTTAAGGGATGAGAAATTTTCTGGCTTATAGAAAAGTCTGTATGTTGCAGTTAATAAGGGCTAGGAGATGTAGTTCTAACAGTTTAGTTCTCTGAAGGCTAGATAGTGGTGAGTTCTATTGTTATAGTTTACTGCAAATTTGCCTATTTTATTGGAACATTGCTCAAGTCTGGACAGCTGTGAGACTTGAAGGTTAGCGAGGACTGACGCAGCATAGAGGAGAGATGGCAGTAAGAAAGTATAGGCTATATGTCTTCAGGCTTTGTCAGAGAAGTAGGCTTCTGCTCTGTTTAATTTGAACAAATCTTTTGGGTTTATAATACCATGATGGGAATGGACCCAATTCCTATGTCAGGCTATAATTAAAGTTCATGAAATTAGTATTATTTCAATCTTTGATGTTAGACAAACGTGGTTCATAGAAGATTACCAGGCTAATGGCCTAGAGACCTTACATGCTTAACCATATATATCCCGAGTTGCCCCAGTTGTCGGTGGTTAGATGAGTGAAATTTGCAGAGATAAGGGTCTGTGGTAGTTAATACCAACTTTCTCTGACCAGGACGGACATGGATGCCACACCATGAATGAAATTGCAGTCACCCATCCATTGATCTATGTTGTGTTTCAAAGAGAGTCAGGGAGATGCTCTGTTTCATGTGAATTGGAAGCTTGCTCCAGAGAAGTGCGCAGTCTCTAGGAAATGTATCTATCTCTCCAGCATGACCTGTTTATGGCAGAGGTTAGATTAAGACCCCTGGAGTGAGTAACCCTTGTGCAGTTTGATTTATGAATGTGTAGCATTTCCATCAGGGACGGATCAGAGATTGCCCTGTAAGCCAGACACAGGTCACCCCTTAGCAACCTGTAGAAGACAGAATACAGTGACATGGCTTTCAGTCTTTCCACATAAGACTTGTATTGTGTACCCTGTAAATTCTTGGTGAGAAACCTCTGTGGTCTCTCCAGTTGTTGCAGGTGTCTGTTGAGATAAGTGCAAAAGGAGCATTATACTCAATTATTGGACTGCTGAGGGCCAAGTATAATGTAATTATAACATTCTTACAGCTAGATGCAATGCTTTTACTTACACAATGTGTCACACAGAAGGATTTTCTTACTACTGTGGATATGTGGTTGTCAAAGTTCAGGTTGCTATCAGCCTGAGTACCCAGATCATGTACCACTGGGTCTACACTTAGGGGGGTGCTGTCTATAATGTAATTAGGAGGGCTGTCAGCTTTCTCAAAGGGAATAGTAATGCATTTTTTGCTTTAATCCATGGCTTTGGCACCAATCATTTGTCTGTGTTAATCCTGTCTGCAATATATTAACATTGTTGGGAGACTCAATGATTGCTGCCAATTTGCAATCGTCAGAGAACTTGGCCAGTCACAGACCGTCCATGATTTCCTGAACTCTTGAGAAATAAATTCCAAATAGTAAGGAGCCCAGCACAGAACACTGTGGTATGCTGCTGGTAACTGGTCTTTTTCTAGAGGTGAAGTCACCCACTTTGGCAGTTTGTGTCCTGTCGGTGAGCCAGTTGGCTACCCATCTGGTAGTGTGGAGGTTAATACCCAATTGGGAGAGTTTCTGTGTAATACTGGACTGGGAAATTGTGTCAAATGCCTTAGATAAGTCAAGATAAGCAGTATGCAGTGTGTTTCCCTTGTCCAGGGCCTTAGTAACTTTCTCAATTACTTCAGCTATGTTTAACAGGCATGATCCCCTTTAACAAATCCAAACTGGGTTGGGTCCAGAGTTTGAAGATTACCTATGTTCTTGTTAATAAGGTCCATAATGATTCTTTCTGTGGTCTTGCAGATGAGGCTAGTCAAGCTTATGAGCCTGTAATTTCCAAGGTCGGATGATGGTCCCCCTTTGTGCAGAGGGATTTCTGTTGCTGTCCTCCATTCAGTCAGAATATAGCCAATTCGCAGGCTGTGGTTACACAGTAAATGGATCTGCTAAGTCATGTTTTAAGTTGTTTAAAAGGCAACCTGCAGTGTTGTCTGATCCAACTGGTGCTATGATTTTGGCCTTGGAGAGCACCAAGATGACCTTCTCTCTTGAGATAATAGGCTGAGGAATGGTGGTAGATATACTTTGGTGGATGACTGGAGGGGACAGGGGGTGATATTCGCTCCAAATCATCAGCTAGCAGGTTGGGTATTACCTCCAATTGAGTGTGGGTGGTACCATGCACAACCATTTCAGCGCATAGCTGGGTAGTCCCTTTTACATTTCAGATGTAGCTAAAGAATGCCTTGTGATTATCCTTAGCCAGGGAGGCTATTTTTGCTTCATAATTAGCTTTGGAGACCTGACAAGATCTTTGATTTGTTTGTTTAAACTAGAGAGGGATTTCTTCCTCTGCTGAGCCAGTTCCCTCTTGTTCTTGGACATTAGGTTCTTTCTGTTGTTGTATAGCCTGTTTACACTAGGAGTCCACCAGGGTGGCTTGTTTCTTTGACAAGACCTGGTTTTAATTCGGTCAGGTACATCTGATGCTATACAACTATTTTAAGTGGTTATACAGGGCATTGGTGTACACCTCTGCATAAGGGTCCATGCTATCTGCATTTGAGGGGGCTTTGAAACTTTTTATACCGTCACTTCATAGGAGGCAGTTTGTCTTTGAAAAATTCGTAGGCGTTTTTGAACTTGATGGGGTATCTGGTCTTATAATTACATCAAACAAGACTGATTTATGGTCTGATCTTACCAGGGAGGACATCACACAGGGGAGGGTGTAATTCTTTACCATGTTAGTGAGTACTATGTCCAGGACATTTGAGCCTGTTATGGGTGTGCTGACTAGCTGTTCCAGAGCATTTGCAGTAACAAATTCCAGGATCATCTGAGCCAGCATGTTTGTGGTCATGTATATTTCCCAGTCAATGGCAGGATAATTAAAATCACCCATGAGTAAGGTGTTGGGCTGTATGGCAAGTGACTCCAATAAGTCCAGGTAAGCGGTATGCTTTTCCTGTTTCATAGTTGGGGATCTATAGCTAGCTATGATGTGGTAGGGTGCTTTGCCTACAGTTAATTGGACATGGAGTAGCTCAAAAGTGTCATACTGTTTGACCAATCTCGAGGTGTAGTTATCCTTAATGAAGATTGATACACCATCTCCTTTGACTCTTTCATGCTCAGTTTGTGATCTAAACATATGGAAGGCATTGTAGCCCTGCATGGCCGGGTTGCTTTCCGCACCTTTGAACCATGTCCCGGTGGCAAAGTCAGTCACATCAAAACTGTAAGTTAGAACAGGAAGAACGGATTGGTTTATTGCTTGGACTGAGATTTCAAGGTTGTTTTCAATATTAGATTTCAAGGTTGTTTTCAATATTAGTTGAAGTCTTCTGAAGTATTCCTTACTGAGTTTTATTCTCATTTGTTCACATTTTATTGCCAAACCTTCATCAGTTCCCAAAAATGTATACGCTCCTTCCTTCTCAGGTTCCTTTATATCACATTCCTGTCCCAAATTGATATTTTCTTGGGGCTGCCAAATTCCTGCTTTAAACTTTGCTTTTGCTGATTTATCAAGCCCAAATGCCATTCTTATATCATTTGAGAAAGTGTTAACATTCATAAGTCATTCACAAAAAGTAGATCAGAAGTCTTCCAGCAAGGTTGTTTTATTGGAGCCAAATTGTAACTAAGACTTAATCTGTTAAGTAAACAGTTAAATGGGTTAAGGGCACGACAAAACAACAGCAATGACAAAAAAATCACCCTGAAATATCCCCCTCTGAATTTTTATCCCTGAGATAATAATTTGCCCTTTGTCATTGCACAGTGGTTTGCCACTGTTTCATGGTCACTCTAATGTAACTGATCAGTGTAGGATGTATCTTGTACATCTATAAGCACTCCTTTATCCATGGACAGAGGATGCTGCCAAATGCATTTTTTGTAGTCTAGCCATGCCATACTTGGATTCCTTCCCATTTTAAAATTCTCTATTATGTAATTTTTAGCAACAAATGATCTTTTGCTACAAATTACTTTCTTTTGTTAACATTTTATTCCATTGCCATAATTGCATTTCCTTCTAAATGACTATAAATTCTGTCTGCATCAGTTCCAATATCTAGCTTGTACATTGTTTGAAGGCATGTTTTTGGCCTGTAGTTTTTAGCATGGCTTACAGGTTCACTTGTTAAGCAGAAGTGTAGTTTTTTCTTACTGTTAACCAGGTTAGTGCCTTTTTGGGATGCACGTATAAGTAATTTTTACTCAGGGCTAAATCTTTGTGCAAAGATGATAATATTTTTAGCCAGAGGTTAGGTATGGGCCTGGTGTTTTCTAGTTAGGAACTTTTCTTAATTTTGTTTCAATTTATCTGGCCATTATTTCATCCAGTTTCATATCTTATACATTTGAACTCTTTACTATTTCTTTTAATGTTTATATCCATTTGACAGCTTTAAGTTACACAGGGTCTTAGACACATTTTGGAGAAATGTTTGTAATTTCTTCTTTTTTGGTGGTGTTTCTATTCATTTTGCTTTGTTTCTCTGTTCTCTATAGAACTTATTTAGGTCATCATCGAATTGCTTATTTTATACTTTTCCTTTATATGTATCTGCATGTCTTCTATGTTTTTCTGCCTGTGCTAATATCTTTAGTTAATTATTTGCAACAGTGGATGATAAATCCTGGTTTGATCTGATTCTGTGCATTGCTCTTACCATGCCTATTTTTCTAAGTATTTCTGTTGATCTTTTTTCTCCTCAGTATTTTTTAACAGTGACAGTCCTTGCCGTACTTGCATTACAGTTTTCTCTATTCAATGCGTCTGTGGATGGCATTTTATTTCTTTCCTTCCTTTCCCATATTGCTCTGTTTTTGTTATATGTTATTAATTTAGCTACACAGTAGTATATCCTATTTACTTCTGTTATATCAAATATAGTGGATAAAAAATGTACACACCCCTGTTAAAATGCCAGGTTTTTGTGATATAAAAAATGAGACCACAATAAATCATTTCAAAACTTTTCCCACCTTTAATATGACTGATGACCTGTACAGTTCAATTGAAAAACAAACCTGTAAGGGGAAAAATATAAATAATGAAAAACGTACAATAAGCTGGTTGCATAAGTGTGCACACCCTTAAACTAATACTTTGTTGGGGTTTAGAGAGAGCTTTGGCAGGGCAGATTAGTGTCGTCAGCATATTGAACTAGTGCAACATTTTTTGTAGCAGGAGGTCATTGTTAAATATGTAGAAAAGTATGAGGCCTAGTATAGAACCTTGTTTACTTACTGATAAGAAGAAAATAATAATTTTTCCATTTCACTGCTTGTGCTCTGTTTCAGAGGTTGCTATGGAACCGTTGCAATGAAGAGTTGGTGATCCCTAAGGATGAGAGCTCATGTAAGAGTTTCTTGTGAGAGAGAGTATCAAAAGCTTTTGATTAGTCTAAGAAGATGGTGGAGACTAGGCTTCTGGCATGTCTATGGGTGTTGACAGTATTAACAAAATTCAGAAAAGCAGTACTTGTGCTGCAATGAGGATGGGAGCCATGTTGGGTTGAAGACAGAAGTTGGTTATCTATTAGATATTTGAGAAGTTGCATATGAAAGTATTTTTCTAAAATTTTGGTAGGGGAGATAAAATGGCATCTGGCCTGAAGTTTGAAAGATCTATATTGATTCTGCCCTTACATAGCAAGGGGCATTCTTTTCAGATATGGATCAATTTATCAGAATTGAAACTGGATGTACAATAGCCTCAGCTATTTTAAGATATTCAACAAGTAGATTGCCAGGGACAGTTTCAGTAGGCTTTAATTTTTTGAGTTTTTAAATTTTTGATGGTATCTGTGGGTATTGTTTGGAATGAGAATGTCGAAGAGGGTTATTTCATTGAGATGTGACAACAGGAGCTTGATTATACATCTGGTAGGTTAATGATTGTATTGTCTGTCTAAGTGAGCATTGAACTGGTTGACTGTGATATCTTTTTGTTTCTGTATGTTTGGTGTTGACTGTGTAGCTTGTCTTGGATTTAACAATTTATTAATTGAGGCCCAGAACAGTTTTGGATTGTTAGTGTGTATGTTTTGATTGTTTGAGTAATAGGTTTTCTTATCTTTGTTAATAAGTTATTTTGTTAGGTTTCTTAGTGGTCTGTATGCTATTAAAGTAGGAACTGTTTTATTTTTTGTTCAGACCTTTCATGCTTTATATGTTTGTTTCTTCAGTTGTTTAGTTGCTAAGAACAACCATGGGGCAGGGTTGGTTTTAACTCTTTGTATTATGGGGCTAGTGTGTTCAGAACACGTGGAAATTTTACTGAACTCAGACCAAATCATCTGGGTGGGGACTGGGGGAAGAGTCTTTCGTGACTCACAGTTAAAGATGTATAGTGTATCTGCAGAAGTATCTACATGAAAAGTAGTATGTTTTCTTACTAGCTATAATGATGTGTTTTGAGGCTGTTATTTTGGAACCTTATAGTTTAGATTGGTAAGTGATCACCTAAACTGTCTGACAGAGTTCTGTGGGATGATGTTTTATTTGGAGAGGATGTTAGGATCCAATTAAGTGATCAGCTGGCTGTGGATTTGTTATATCTAGCTGGTGTGGTTATAGGTTAGGTGAATTTCTACAGATATATATTATTATTAGTTAGATATTCAGATTATATGGTTTGCCAGTCTATGTTAGCATCGCCCATTATTATGGTTTCATGAGGGATTTTTGGAGGAGCACAGCACAGATTATCTTCCAGTGTTTTAGCATTGTTAACTGAGTAATGTATATATACCCGCTGTTATGATTGTCCTGTGAGTGTTTAGTTTTAGCATGGTTAGGATTTCTGCATTAAAGAAAGTTGGCAGGGTATGGGGGGAAAAGGGAGTTATCTAGTGTGTTATTCTAGAAAACAGTGACACTGCCAACAGTGTTTACACTGCCAGTTATAGGACCAGATTCCAAAAGATTTGCTCTTAGAGTAAGTCACTTACTCAGAGACTTGTTCCTAGAGTAAGTTGTTTACTTCGAGAGGAAGTCTGTTGGAATCTAGCCCTTGATGTAAGCCCTGTTTGTGTAGATAAGTCATACACTGAAGTAAGTCACTTACATCGAGGACAAGTCTTTCAGAATCAAGGCAGACGTTCACCAGAGTAAGTCACTTATACTGAGTGTGTGTCTTTTGGACTTGGGGCCGAGAGCCACCCAGCTGTATAACATTGACTGTAGATGATATGGTCACTTTGACTAATTTTGATGCGACACCCCATCCCCTTGTAGATATGGAAAAAACAATGGTCAGTTCTTTGTTTATTAGGTTGTCAGTTGTGTTTAAATGCTTTATTTCATATTGTTGCCTCATATCCCATCTTATTATGTGCATACAAGTTATCATGGCTTAAATTAAAGGTTAAGCAAGATAAAAGTAATAATCTGAAGTAGGAGAATTCATTTGTCAGCAACCTGTGGGTATGGATCCGATATTGGATCCGAACCGGCATGGTTTATCCAGCTATGGATCCGAGCTCCTAGCTCCTCCCCTCACCCATAATGCCCTGCTCTCCCTACGTGACCTCAGATCTAGTTTGCCGCGCATGGTGAAGGCTGGGTCGTCAGAGCTCCAAAAGCTAAGTGTGATTATTGTTTAAAATAAGGGTTTTAAAACTTTAAAATTTTTTTAGTTGTGTGAAAGTTATAGGTTCCCCTTTGGTTTATATCTTTTTTGGGTTATTTTAATACAGTTTTTACCCTCCCCTCGCTGGTTCGTAATTGGTGTGTGTGTGTGTGTGTGTGTGTGTGTGTGTGTGTGTGTGTGTGTGTGTGTGTGTGTGTGTGTGTGTGTGTGTTTTTTGGGGGCCTTTGTGTGAGTGTTTTTAGTTATTTTTATTGTTACTATTTAAAAAAAAAAAAAAAAAAAAAATGTCTGAGGCCCCAAAGGCTATTTTTTCAAAGTGCTCCGAGTGTGGCCATAAGCTTTCCCTTGCTGATGGCCACATTCGGTGCGTTCGATGCCTTGGGGTTGAACACCTCACTTCAGGGTGTTCAATCTGTGCAGGGTTCAACCCCAGGGCATTGAAGGAGAGGAGGTCGAAGCTGGTCTTGGTGGGACTCTTGCCCCCAGACTCGCCGCCCCGCCTCCTTGGTGGTCACTGCTTCGGCAGTCCCTGCCTTGCCTGCTCCCCCTCCTCCACCCGGGATTCAAACTCCCGCCAAAGAGTCTGAGGAGAGGGAAGCCAGGAAAAAGGACCGGAGAGAGAAGCACCACAAGCGGCGGGCCGAGACCTCTGTTTCTGCCCCGCCGGCTAATCGGGCTTCTCCTCCGGCCTCTCTGGCTGCTGGTTTTCCCCCTCCTCGGCTCCGGTCCCCGTGCTTTTCACTGGAGCCTGAGTATGAGGAGACCCGACCTCCTTCGAGGCTATCGAGGCGGCACTCAAGGCCTACCTCGGTAGCCTCGTCGAGGTCTACTTACAGCCTCTCCGATGCTGACCTGGACCGGATGATGCGAAGGTTCATCCAGGCCCAGATGCAGATGGGAGTGCTCCTGCCTCCTGGGGAGCTCGACCCCCTTTTTTAAGCCCATTGCTCCTTCTCCGACCCGCTACCCGGGTTTGGAGCGCCCGGAGCCGGGCAGCCTCGGAGCCGTGGGTGGGTCGGCACCGACAGTACTAGGTACTTCGGATCCGACCCTGCCCTCGAGTCTGTCGAATCCGACCTCTCGGAGCCTTGGCCCGAGCTTCGAATCCGAGGGACTCAGTGTGCCTTCGGCACCCTCCTTGTCGGAGCACACTGGTCCCTCAGATCCGAGGGGCTCGGTGCCGGCTCCGATCCGCTCATCAGATCCGAGGGGGAGCTGACTTTCGGATCCTATTGTCGAGGCTGGCTCTCCCTCGGCTTTTGATGTAGTGGAGAGGGCTCTGTTGAGGGCATCCGGACCCCCGGCCCTTGCTTCGGCTCCGTCCCGCACTCCATCTGCTCTGGGCCAGGCTTCCATCACCCAGCCACTGGGACAGCCCGCTTCATTGCCCCAAGCTGTTCCTGTGGTTCTGGACATTGCTGGTGAGGGCTCCTCGGACAGCCCCCCCGAGGAAGCACCTCGTAAGCATTTGTGTAAGAGGAGGCACATAGACTCCCCCGAGTCTTTGACCGAAGACACTGACTTGGAGGAAGGGGAAGGCTCCCCAAGATCACCCCCTGAGGATGTCTCCTTCGGAGACATCATGGAAATGTTACGGATTAGAGGGGGGTGGTCTGCCCCAAAGTCTTCCTCGGACAAGTCAGTGTTCTTGGAGGCATTTGAAGCGGGCCCGTCTACCTCTTGGGTGTCCCCTCCTGCCGACCCCCTGGTGGACCTTATTACCACCAGGGCGTGGAGGGACCCGGACACCGTGGAGCCAATCCCTAAGAGGCCCGACAGGATCCTTAGCCCCCCTGCTGACCGTGCCCACTGGAGCAAAAGACCCCTGGTAGATGCCATGTTGTCGGCAGCAGCCACTAAGAGGGAACTCGCCCAGGAGAGTCCCTCAGTCCATCCCCCGAGCAAGGAGTCTTGGATGATGGACCATTTGGGGAAGCGAATCTTTAGTTCAGCGACCTTCTCAGTGAGGGCGCTCAACTATTTGGCACATGTCATTAAGATGCAGCGCGATCTTATCAAGGAATACGCTGCATCCCCCCCAGTGTCCATATCGGAGGAGGACAAACTTATGCACTCCACCCGTATGGCCACTCTTCGTTCTGTGACTAACACCTCTATGCGGTTACTTTCCCACGCTACCGAGGGAGCCGCTAGAGCTGCGGGAGTGGGCCTAGTCACAAGACGGCAGGCCTGGCTCCGCCACTGCGATTTTACGGAGACCTTCAAGGCATCATTCGCGAATGCCCCCTTTGACGGTTCTGCCCTTTTTGGCAAGACGGTTCACGATACCTTGGTTCAGAGTGAGAAGGACGGGAAGACGCTGTCTGCCGTCGGAGTCCGCTTCTCTGTGCCCCAGAGGTCCTACTCTAGGAACCAAAAGGGCCAGAAGAAGATGTGGTTCCGGAAGTCGCAGCATTCCCAACTCGCTCCGGACAACCAGTCCTTCCGCGGCAGAGGAGGACAGGGAGGACGCCACCCTAGGGGCAGAGGGGCTCCCAGGAACTTTGGGTCCAGGGAACCTTTCTCTGAACGGCCCACGCAGCAACCCTGAGGGGTTGCCCGACTGCTCCACTCTGGAGGCAGTCGGGGGACGTTTCTCGGAGCAACTAGCGGCATGGGAGTCCGTTACATCGAACTGCTGGGTACTCCGGATTATATCCAGAGGTTACAAGATCCCCTTTCTTCATGTCCCAAAGTTAAAAATCCTCCTCGATGTTCCACCCGATCAGAGGGAGGCCGCTTCAGCAGAAATTGGCCATCTGCTGAGAAAAAGAGCCATCCAGCCCGTCCCCCCAGACCAGATCGGATCAGGGTTCTACTCCAGGTTCTTTTTAGTGCCAAAAAAGACAGGGGACTTAAGACCCATTCTAGACCTGTCCCTGTTGAACCTGTCAGTTCCCAAAGAGAAGTTCCGGATGGTCACTTTGCAGTCCATCCTCCCCCTTCTAGGGGAGAATCACTGGATGTGCTCTATAGACCTCAAGGACGCGTACTACCACATTCTGATGGGCAGACGACCCAGGAGGTTTCTTCGCTTCCAGCTGGGAGCCAGTCACTACCAGTTCAGGGTCCTTCCCTTTGGTCTCACCACAGCCCCCATGTTGTTCACCAAAGTGTTAGCAGTAGTTGCGGCCCACCTGAGGCTTCAGGGGGTGCAGGTCTTTCCGTACCTAGACGACTGGCTTCGCACCGCCCCAACAAGGCATCTACTCTCTTTGGCAAGAGACTCCTTCCTTCGTCTAGCTCCCAAGCTAGGCATCACGGTAAACATAGAAAAGTCCAACCTGGTCCCTACTCAAACAATAGAATTTATAGGAGCCAGGTTAGACACGAGAAATTTAAGAGCCTTTCTCACAACCGACAGGGTTCGGAATCTGCGACTCCAGGTGCGGGCCATCCTTCACTCCAGCTCAACACCTGCGGAATTGATCCTGAGAGCGCTAGGGTCTATGGCGGCAGTGATTACTCTTCTTCCGCATGCCCGCTTGAATATGCGGGTGCTTCAATGGACACTTCAGGTGCAATGGTCATTTCTCTCTCTCCCCCTGTATCATCCCATTGCAGTCAGCAAGGCTTGCAAGCAGTCTCTCTTGTGGTATCTCCATTCTCCGGACCTCCACAGGGGCCGCCCCTTTTGTGCACCTCCCCCTCTCGCCACGGTGACCACGGACGCTTCCCGCCTCGGGTGGGGGGGGCATTTTGCGGGCCGGATGGTCCAAGGCACGTGGAGCGATTCAGAGACCTCCCTGCATATCAATGCTCTGGAAATGAGGGCGGTGCTCTTGGTGTTGCAAGCACTTCAGGCCCCCCTTCCCCTGGGAACAATTGCGATTCAATCAGACAACATGTCTTACCCTTTATGTCGAGAAGCTATGAGAGTGTGGGAATGGGCGATCTCCACCAACCGCTTTCTCATCGCAATGCATATTCCGGGTCAGACCAACATGCTAGCAGACAAGCTCAGTCACACCATTCTCTCCCCGTACGAGTGGTCTCTCAATTCTCAAGTAGCGAAACATATCTTCGCACAGTGGGGGACTCCCTGCTGCGATCTCTTTGCTTTTCCTTTAAACGCCAAGCGCGACAGTTTTTTCGCTCTAATCCCCCCTCCAGGGGATTCTCCGAGAGACGCTCTGGTGCATGCTTGGCCTCCCGGTCTTCTTTACGCATACCCCCCTCTACCTCTGATGCTACAAGTACTTCAGAAAGCCTCTCGGTTGGGGTGCAGAATGATCCTCATTGCCCCGTTCTGGCCTCGACAGATCTGGTTCCCTTACCTAAGGTCTCATTCAGTGAATCCACCTTGGATTCTAGATCCCATTCCGGATCTGATATCACACCCGTCGAACCTGCCAATTCCGAACCTGGACAACCTGAAGTTGACTGCTTGGCTGCTCCAGTTCCACTCCTAATCAGGACTCCCGGTATCTCGCCCCCAGTTAAGGCCATTCTGGTAGCGGCCCACAAGCCCTCTACCAGAAAAATATACCGCAGTAAATGGAAGCGTTTCTCCATTTGGGCAGAGCGGCAAGGCCTAGATCCTTTCACGGTTCCCCTTCCTTTGGTTCTAGATTTCCTTACTACTCTCATTAATGATGGCGCCAGTAGTTCCATGGTCAAAGTTCAGCTGGCGGCCATATCTTATTACCATGTTGGACATGATTCAGGGTCTCTTATGTCGGCTAAGTTATGCAAAACCTTCCTAAAAGGCACCTTTTTGCTCAGACCCCCTGTCAAAGAAACGGTTCCCCGTGGGATCTTTCCTTGGTACTTCAGGCCTTGACCGCTCCCCCCTTCGAACCTGCGGCCACAGTCGATCTTAAATACTTGTCCTTTAAGACTGCTTTTTTGGTAGCCATTACTTCGGCTAAGAGAGTTTCAGAGCTTCAGACCCTGTCCATGAAACCGCCTTATTTGATTTTTCATCCAAACCGGGTGTACCTCAGGATCAATCCCTCCTTTCTTCCTAAAGTAGCTTCGAAGCTAACATTAATCAGTCCATCAACCTTACTGTTTTCTCTGCCAAGTATCAAAACAAAGGCGAATACAAGCTGCATTCCTTGGATGTTCACAGGCAGCTTCGTTTTTACCTTCTTAGGACAGCTGGTCATAGGCAATCAGACCAGTTGTTCATTTCTTTTGCCAAATTCAATCTGGGTAAACCAATTTCCAAAGTTTCTTTGTCATGCTGGATTTCTCAGTGTATTCTGTTGGCGTACCAAGCCTCTGGGAGGCCCGCACCGGAGGGAGTCCATGCTCATTTGACCCGGTCTGTCTCTACTTCAGCGGCCTTTAAGTCTAGGGTTCCTCTGGATGACATTTGTTCAGCAGCCACTTGGGCTTCATCTCATACCTTTATTACTCATTACAAGCTGGACGTCACTTCTAGAGGTAGAGCATCCTTTGGCTCCGCGGTGCTCTGGAATATCCTTCCATGATGGCCACCCAAGATTCAGGTAGCTGGGGACTCTGTCCCACAGGTTGCTGACAAATGAATTCTCCTACTTCAGATTTAGAAGTTATGTACTTACCATAACGTTCCATCTGAGTAGGTGGATTCATTTGTCTACAACCATCCCGCCCTCCTATCCCCCTGGCCTTGTCAGTTTCCTGCATAGGGTGTGTTACCCTTTGGTTAGGGTAGTTGGTGCAGGGCAAACTCGATCTGAGGTCACGTAGGGAGAGCAGGGCATTATGGGTGAGGGGAGGAGCTAGGAGCTCGCATCCATAGCTGGATAAACCATGCCGGTTCTGATCCGATATCGGATCCATACCCACAGGTTGCAGACAAATGAATCCACCGACTCAGATGGAACGTTATGGTAAGTACATAACTTCTAATTCTCTGTCTCTTAATAATTTTGTATGCTCATTCACTCGCACTTTCCTCCTCCCCCAATAAAAATAATAATAATAATATAAATAACAATGAACGATGATAATAATAATTTTTTATTTTATTTATTTTACATTTGTTTACCGGGAAAGTCCAACTTTATAATATGTCCATTTTCAGCAGAGGCCTGGGGACAAAAGCTCCAATAAGCAGAGTACAATTACATTAACAACAATAGAAACATTTAGAGATGAGTATAATTTGCAGTTTTCAGTAGGGTCACAAACGTAGATAAAAACATAGTTGACAAAATCAGATCAGGCAGCTTAAGTTTCAGACAATAATACACGCAGTTATGGGCTAAATCCCTTCAAGAATTCATACCCTTATTAGTGTATATGATTGAAATGCTTAAGGAGAGTTTGCAGGATCAGCAGGTAGAGATTAGTCAGAGTTTAAGCAGGGACATTGCCAATGCTGTTGGAAGTGCAGTTTGAGGCTTTTTTTCAACTGGGTTAAGGAGGATTGGCGAGTAAGTTCGGCAGGTAGCAAATTCCAAGTTTTGCCTATTGAGTTGGCGAATAGAGAGCCCCCAGCCACATTTATGCTCTTAGTTGTTTTTACCCGCAGTTTGCCAGCAGAGCGTAGTGACCTCAGGTTGCTGTATGGTTTGATGATCTTCTTTAGTGCTGGTGTTTTTTCAGGTTGGTATAGAATTTTGTGGGTTATTATCAGTTGGTTGTATCAGAGAAGACTGGGCCATTCAAGCCATCCTAGTTGAGTTAGGTTGATACAATGGTGGGTCCTAGAGGTAGTACCTGTAGAAAATCTAGCAATATGGTTGTAACATCTAGCACGTTTGGTAAGGGTGGCTTGATTCAGTTTGGTGAAGGGGGGGGGGGCATAGAGGAGGGTAGATAATGGGTGGGACTGAGCGATAGTAGTTCTTGCAAAAGGAGTGAGGAAAGGTTTGATCCTGTATAGGGAGCCCAGTTTTTTTGTTGACAGATTTGATGGTTTGATTGACATGGTTATCCTATTTTAGGGTGTTGTCGACTGTGACGCTTCGGAGTTTTGTGTGAGTATCTGGGGATATAATTGTGCCATTGTTGGAACTTATAGTAAAGAATGGTGAGGAGGATTTGCAAGTGGGGGAAAAAATGAGCAGAAGTTTTTAATTAGTATAATGTTACATTAAATGTTTTTCAGACAGTTTTGCCAAAGACATTTCGGATTAGCCTCCCACATATCAGTTCTTTCATAATTAGGTCCCCTACCAACAAATTGAAACACTTGCATTAATATTTCATATAACATTCATGGTGACTTTTTAGGAAAATAATTGTAATTGCAACCTTTCATGTCCTTTCTGTGTCATCCAAAACCAAACAATAAATGCTGAGATTCTCTTCATTTCTTTGCATTTTAAAAAACTTGCACTCTTTAGTACATTTCTCCTCAATCAAACCTCTATTCAAAGTGTAAATATACAATAATAATTGTATCTATCTTTAAGAGAGATTTATGTAAAGTATATACAATTATCAGCACCATGTTAAATTAAATACAAGTATAAGCATTCATATAATAGATATCTATTAAATGACTACATGTTCATAAGTACAACTGTAAGTTCAGGCATACATGACTTGATTGATTATGTAGGATCATTTCAGCTTATTGGTATATACTTTAAAGCAGATAATCTTGCAGAACAGTTAGTGCATGTGAAATGCCTGTACTTTGTGATATCAAGAAAGCTCAAACGTTTTAGAGTATATTTGGAGTTTATCATTCTTGCTTTTGTATTCTGACTTTTTACAAAGTGCTGCTTACAAGAAAATGTATTCCCTTCACATCTAATGTTCATCATATTGATCACTGTTGTAACCTTATTGGCAAGATATAACCTTAGCTGTATGGGTTATATCCTGCCAAATGTATAACAGCAACTAGCTTGCAAAGCTTCAGGGCACCTTCCATGCACCCAAAATAGTAGGCAACTTGAGCTGAGCTGACTAAAAGACAAGTTTGGGCACAAAGCCCTTCAGAGATTTACTGCCACCGAAGTGTACATTCTTCTGAAGCTTTTGAGGATCTGCAGTGAGCTTGTGCAGGGCAGATATGTTCCTTTGTGGGGGGGGGGCTTCTACTTTCATAATTTTGTTGATGTTTTATTCCTTTCTTCTTTGGGAAGGTTGTTTTAAAGTTAGTAATGTTGTGTTTTAATGGACTGTCTTGAGACTGTAACATACTTTTAAATGGTGCACTCTTTTTTTTCAGCCAGTTTAAAAGTGGTATAAAGTAGCTGAAAACATTTTTTCTCTGTAGAAATTAAGTCCGTTTTACTCTTGTGTGGCTGGCATAGTGTTTTAAAGTGCTTTTTAATGTGTGTGTTTTTTTGTCAAAAAAGTAACTTTTGTGGACTGGTAGTGTTAACTGACAATTGCTGCTTATCTGCTATGGGAAGGAGGCACCATTTTTGGCTTGACCATGGAAAAGACTACTTCTCCCACAATTGGTCCTCCTTCCAGCCAAAAAAGAAACAATTAAACAAACAACCTTTGCCGCCACTGCAGGCTAACAATTTCCATCGTCTGCAGGTGGGTGATTCTGCTGTGGCCATTTGTTGTACTTCAGACCACTCTTCTTTTGCCTTGGGTCTTTCTGGTGTAGTACCTACAGCAATTATGGACTGGGGTTTAGCCATGTCCTGTGCAGCTGCTGGGGTCCCTTAGTGGAAAAGGGAGAGACACTGTCAGTCCTGGGAGAGAGAAGTTTGTTCTCTTTTTCAAAATGCTTTACCCATCACTGGGGGGTCTGCTGCTGCCATTAGTAACACAGTTGGTCCCATTTTTTCATGTCAAAAAGAAACTGAAAACCAAGCATGTAGCTATATCTCCTCAATTTTCTTTGGATAGGAGTAGTTTACTTGGTCTGGCTCAGGGTTTAATTCAGGTTATTAATCTTTCTTGTAAAGTGTTTTTGGTAAAAGAAGGAGCGATTCCTCTTTTCTTAAAGAGATTTACGATTCTGAATCTGAGTATGTCCCAGTGTTTTTAGTGGGCGAATACTGAGAAACTTAGTCCCTCAGAAAATTTTGAGTGTGTCAGAACAAACTTTTAACATATGAGCGTAACAATTCAAAACTGAAAATCAAATTTGCAGATGTGTACACCTTTTACCCTTACCTGTCAATAATATTGCATCCTTATTAGAAAGCGTATGATTGGAATTAATTGTGTATATCAGCAGTGGAACCAACTAAAGCTATAGCTGATGGATCAGGTTTGGGAAAAGTGAGGAATGTAATACATCCTGTCTGATTTTTTAGGTAACCAGACGGATTTTACAGAACCTACACCCATTCCCCCTGTTCTGTCTGCCTTAAATGATGTGTGTGTTACTGCCTCAGTTTTCCAGATCGTCAACTAGCTGCCCCTAAAAGGCAGATAGGAAGTATAGAGTTCCTCAGTCTTTTAAATGGTTATACACTTTTCCCAAATCTGACCTACCTGCTATAGCTTTAGCTTTAGTTTCCAAGAGAACATTCAGAAGTCTTTATTGACTCCTCTACACAGGATTGTGTTCCTAGGATGTCAGCTAGACACCTCTGTTCATAGGTTCATAGGTTCATACTAGGCTATCTGCCCAAGGGCATTTACAAGCCTAGCCCATAGTTATGTGGCTTTTGCCACCCCTTTAGTTTGAATAAAAACTATGCCTATCATTTTGCTGTGCCTCTGTCAAGCAGTGACACTGAAGTAATCCCTGGGGTATATCTGCGATCTCCCATCCATTGGTCAAGATTCCTCTTGAACAAGGCCAGCGAGGTGCTCTGCCTCACATGTACCGGGATTTTGTTCCACAGCATAGGGAGTCTCTGGGTGATGAATCTGTCCCTCCAGCACGTTCTATTTATAACCGTGTCAAGGTTTAAGTCTCCGCCTTGTGGTTCTGAGGATCTAGATTTTTTGAGGTGAAGCATATTCATCAAATCTGGGTCTGACATGGCCTTATATGTCAGGCACAGGTCACCTCTGAGCAAGCGGTATGAGACTGTGAATAGAGCTGGAGTTCTTTCAGTCGAGCAGCGTAAGACATATTTTTGAGACCCTTTATCCTTTTGTTGAGGAACTTTTGGGCCTTTCAAGCTGCAGCAGGTGTCTGGTCAGATACATTCCGAACGGGGCATTGTACTCAATCATAGGTCTAATGAGTGATGAGTACAGGGGGACGATGACCTCCCTTGATCTAGATGTGAATCCCTTCATGATCAGGTGGGCGATATAGAAGGTTTTCCTAACTACTTTAGCAACATGAGTGTCAAACGAAAGGCTACTGTCAACCTGGGTCCCCAGATCCCTGATGACTTTTTCTGTGCTCAGTGGATTGCCACCTATATGGTAGCTAGGGGTAACCTTGTTTTTCCTAAAGGGTATGACTATGCATTTTTGGCGCTTAACTTCAGGCCATGGCTCTGGCACCAGTTATCCATTTCTGTGAGGCCCTTCTGGAGGATATCTGTGTCAGATGTGTTTTTGACTATGGCGCAGTTTGGTGTCATCTGCAAACTTTGTCAGCCATAACCCTCCTGTGTTTGCTTGTACTTCAGAAAAGTAGATGCCGAACAAGAGTAGACCCAGGACTGAGCCCTGTGGGACACCACTTGTGACAGGCTTTGAGTCTGACATGGCTCCAGCAACTCTGACCCTGTGGGTTCTGTCACTTAGCCAGTTTGCAACCCATCTTGTGATGTATGGGTTTACATTCAAGCTGATGAGTTTTTCGATGATACCTGAGTGGGGTATTGTGTCAAGGCCTTTGCCAGGTTGAGGTAGGCTGTATGGACTGCCTTTCCTCATCAATGGCCTTGGTGACTGTCTCAAAAAGTCAACCAAGTTTAAGAGGCAGGATCTGCCTTTGACAAAGCCAAACTGGGTTGGATCCAAAGTCTGCAAGCTCCCTATGTCTTTATTTATGAGTTCCATTATGATCCTCTCCATGGCTTTGCAGATAAGGCTTGTCAAGCTAATGGGCGGGTAATTTCCAGGGTCTGTGGGGGCACCGCCTTATGAAGTGGGACCACAGTCGCGTGCGCCACTCCTTGGGTACGTATCCTGAGGTGAGGCTAAGATTAAACAGCTGTCCTAACTGTGGGTTTAATTCCTCGTTGAGTTCGTGAAGCACACAGCCGGGGACACCATCCGGTCCCATGGATGCTGTGTTTTTTGCCTTAGTGAGGGCAGTTCTCACCTGGGCGTTGGAGATGTTTGGGGGGCTACAATCCTCTGGAATAGATATCTCTCCTTTTGGGGGGGGGGAGTTTGCACTGAACCTGTCAGCCAGTATGTTGGCAATGTGTGTAGGTTCAGTAATTTTCACATCATTTTGAACTAATTCTGAGCATATCTGGGAGTTTCCTCCTAGGTTTCTAACATAGCTAAAGAAGGCCTTATGATTGTCTTTAGAGTCCTTGGCGATTTTTCTCTCAAAATTTGCCTTGGATGATTTTATGAGAGCTCTTAGTTTTTACTTATAATGATCAAAGGTGTCTTACCTTTCAAGGATTTTGCTCTATCTTGTAGTAGCTTCCTCCTTTGTTGTAGAGCTTGTTTATGGCTGGGGTCCACCAGACTGGACGCTTGCCTTTGGTACAGAGAGTCTTAGTTTTGTTTGGGATTGCCTAATCCATGCAGTCCTGTAGGTGCTGGTAGAAGGCATTTGTAAGTGATTCAGCGGTTTGAGTAATGTTTACCACTGGCTCAGGGCCTTAAAGGAGACCACACTAGTTTTAGAAGTGTGAAATCGGCTTTGAGAAGTTTTTCACTGTGGTCTTTATTGTTTCAGGTGGGGGCGGGATGAGGACCTCCAGCGAGATTAGTTTATGATCTGATCTCACCAGTGAGGGGTATACTTCCGGTGTTGAACATTTTGATCCCATGTTCGTGATGATGAGATCAAGTATGTTTTCTCCTCTTGTGGGGATGGTGACTAGTTGTTCCATGGCATTTGAGTTTATGAACTCCAGGAATCTTTGGGTTAGAGTGTTCGGGCTTGAGTAGTGTTCCCAGTCTATATTAGGGTAGTTGAAGTCACCTAGTATGATGGTGTTTGGAGATACATTTATCCCCTCCAATGTTTTCAGGAAGGCCATGTGAGGTTCCTGAGTTTGAGAGGGTGGCCTGTAACATGCTTCAAATTGCAGAGCAGTCTTGCCTATGGTTAATTGCACCTGGATGGTCTCCGATGCATCGCGGCGTTGCCACCAACCTTGAGGTGTGGGTGTCCTTTATGAATATGGACACCCTCCTTTCTTGGTGTTGTCCGGATTTTGGGGCCGAACGCATGATATGAGGTGAAACCTGTTAGTGCTGGGGTGCTCTCAGGAGCCTTGAACCAGGTTTCTGTCACAGCACAGACATCGATGTTCTCCATATTGAGAAGGGCCTCGAAAAGTGCATCTTGAGATTGAGACTTCTGGCATTGAGCAGCATTACCCTTAGTTTTTTCCTTTTGGTGTTCTAGGGTGGTAGGTTTAGAATTTGAGCCTTGCCTAAAAAAGGCACTATGGGGGTGGCAAGAGCCTTTGCCAATATCCGGAAGCCCAGGGGTGACAGGTGCAAGCCATCCCTTGCAAAGCAGCATGGCTTGTCCAGCATGTCATCCCAGGCAGACAGACATTGGATCCCCTTTGAATGACACGAGAATTTAAGCCAATTATTAAAGCTGATCATCTTATCACTGTATTGTGGCATCATTCTAGGTGAAGGTAGGATACTGCTCAAGGTCAGGGTCATACCTGCCTGGGCTACATAATCAGAGAGCTCCTCGATGTCCCTTTTCATGTAGTCCAAGGAGGTACGTCTCAGGTCGTTGACACCAGCGTGGACAATGACTGAGTCGTACTTGTACCTGCTGTTGAGAGACCTGAGTGCTTGCGTTATGTGGCGGATTCTAGCGCCCGACAGGCAGCTTACTGTGACCTTCTCCTTACTCAGTCTGGTGAGCGGGACGTCAGTGTGTCTGACTATGGAATCACCAATGACAAGTGTGTCTGGTATTTTGTTTGGCCATAAGGGCTGTGACTGTCTGACACTCTGACTGTGTGGTCTATGTGTTGCATGTGTTGGGTCGTGAGGTGGTAGTTGTTTGGGTGTCTGCTTTGGTGGCCTCTGCTGTTTTGGTAAATTTTTGATCAGAGCCTCCGAGTATGTCTTTGTGTGAGTATGTGTATGATTTGAAGTTGTGATGGTACCATGTGTGACTGGGTATGTATTGTGTGTGGTTACCTTCTTCTCCTGTCTGGTCTTGCCAGTCCTATGTTGAGAGAGTTCAGCCTCCAGTTTGGCCGTATAGTTGCATCTCTCGCATGTATTTGTGTTTTGTTGGAGAAGGAGAGGATTGTCTGTGTACATGAGGCAATTGTAACATTGCCTCAATATTCCCAGGTTCACCAGTTGAGCTGGAGAGGACACTAGCAACTGATCCCTCGACATACTAGAAGTAGTGGATAAAGAGACTTTCAAAGGACTCCGGGGGAAGTGGGTTTTAGGCTGGTGGGGGGTACTATCTATAATAAGAGTGCTTTATCAAGGTGCAAGTACTGTAGGAGTAAGTGCTAGGCTTTACAGATAGAGAATAGTCTACTTGGGAATCAAGTAGAGATGAACTTTTCAGTTATAGGATATGCTGGTTAGATCAGCAGTACAGCTCGAGGAAGGTAGTTCTAAGGGAAAATTTGAAGAGTGGAATTTAGATGGCCCGAATAGTTTAACCTTGTTTAACCGTCGCTGTTCTTGTGTGCAACAGTGGCAACTCAGCTAACGCCGCTTAGCGTGTTTTATAGCAGGGGCTGAAGGAGCTAGGAATTGGCCCAAAGCGACCAATGGACTACTAGTTTCTGGCTGAAACTTCACCAAATCGGACAAAAGGCCGCTCAGTGCTTCCCACTCCCACTGGTAAGCAAAGAAACTTCCCTCCTTCCTAATAAGGCAATGGATCAGTAACAGGAACTAAAAACAAAGCCCAGGGATCAGAAACTCTGAAACTGGACTACTCTAGTTCAGTAAGGCGGAAAACAAGAGATTTTTTGTTTTTTACTGAGACAAGGAAAAAACAGACAGTAAATGCTGTAAATCGGCTAGCGACTTTAGTGTGTAGCCTACAGAAACAATTTGCAACAATTAGTAACTTAAAGTGCAATAAACAGTGTAAAATGCAGAAATCACTTAAAGTAGCAGTAAAACAGGCGAAATGCAGTCGCTAGCTTAATAACAGTGGGAAAGCCACAAAAAAATACTTATATCTGGTAGAAAGTCACTCTTTTAGCTCTCTGCTGCTTGGATCACTCTGCAGGCCACCACGAGGATCTGTGCTGAGTTGGTACAAGCTGGAAAATGCGTTTAGCGTGTTTTATAGCAGGGGGCTGAAAGGAGCTAGGAATTGGCCCAAAACGACCAATGGACTACTAGTTTCTGGCTGAAACTTCACCAAATCGGACAAAAAGGCTGCTCAGTGCTTCCCACTCCCACTGGTAAGCAAAGAAACTTCCCTCCTTCCTAATAAGGCAATGGATCAGTAACAGGAACTAAAAACAAAGCCCAGGGATCAGCAACTCTGAAACTGGACTACTCTAGTTCAGTAAGGCGGGAAAACAAGAGATTGTTTTGTTTTTTGTTTTTTGTTTTTTTACAGACAGTAAATGCTATAAATGCTGTTAATCGGCTAGCGCACTTTTTTCAAAGAGCTTTTCTTCCACAGGAAAAATTAGATCTTTAGCTAGATCTATTTCTAAGGTTTTCCAGTCAGACTTCAGCCACTGCAAAGGAATCCCTTAGAATTTTGGGTGTCATGGCATCTGTGATTTTCATGATACCTCTGGCAAGACTCCGCATAAGAAAGATACAGTGGTATGAGTGGTATCTGAAATCTCTTTGGTCCCTGCATCAACACCCTTTATCTTTTCAAATTCTACTGCTGGGGTTTGTCAGAACAGAAAGGTGACAGATGTCCTAAAATCCATGTCTCCTCTCTCCATCACTGCTCCCAAGCAGTAAGTCACAATAGGTGCTTCTGACTTTGCTTGGGGAGATATTTCAAAAGGAATAAAAACACATTGGGTATGGGACACCAAGGACAGATGCAAGCATATTAACATCAAGGACATGCTTGCCATGACTAAGGCACTGAATTTTCTGGAACCATATTTTGTCCTTGAGACCTCTTCAAGTGGTTACAGACAATACCACAGTCATGTGGTACATTAGTAAGCAAGGTAGAACCAGGTTGCATCCACTTTGCAGACTAGCCATGTTAGCTAGGGATATAGTTTCACAACACAGTCTCACTCTACAGGCATCCTGCATTCTGTCAGTGTAAAATTGTGTGGCAGACAGTCTGAACAAGATGAGGGCAGGTTGTTAGGATTAGAAACTAGATCATGAGGCTATTCCAAGATTTGATCCATCTGTTGGGAGTTCCTCATGTGGTCCTCTTTGCCTGCTCTCTGAACAATCAGCTGGCAAGATTCTGTTTCAGTATTTCATACAAGAAGGCCTGGAATACAGATGCCTTTTCTTTTCCTTGGGACAGGAATGTTTCTGTTTGCTTTCCCATCCTTTCCAATAATATCCAGGGTACTTCTGAAGATTCAGAAGTAATCCCCCAAATTATTGTGGTGACTGCCTTCTGGCCAAGGCAACCATGGTTCTCCCTTCTTTTGGAAATGGCTAGGGGCAATTCTCACAAGCTTCCTCACAGACTGGATCTACTCACACAAGAACAGGGGTATTTGATGCACCTTGATGCAAGTCAGCTTCAGCTGACTGCCTGGATGATAGGGGTTGAATTCCTTTTAGGCATCTATGTACTGGGGACTTGTAGTATGTACTAATGGAGGCAGGAAAACCTGAGACTAGAAAATCATACATTATCAAATGGAAAAGGTTGTCTAGTTGGTGCCAGCAACATAACCAGCACCTATTCGGGTGCAGTTGTTCTCCAGTTCTGCAATGTTTGTGTGAGTTG
The DNA here is from genome assembly GCF_019279795.1 of Protopterus annectens. Taxonomy (NCBI): domain Eukaryota; kingdom Metazoa; phylum Chordata; order Ceratodontiformes; family Protopteridae; genus Protopterus; species Protopterus annectens. The sequence continues at coordinate 1,829,014,731 of NC_056735.1, forward strand.
CTATCCTATGGCCTTTCGTATTCCTGTGTCAGGGTTAATTTATCAGGCATTTTAGCATGTCTGCCCATGGCTCCTCCTCTTTCGATGCAGCCTCATGTCAAAATGTTCTTGAAAGAAGTTTTACATAAGAGAAATCCCAAGAAAACAGGTTGCCCCTCCTTAGGAACTCAATTTTGTGTTTCAGACACTTGCTCCATTTGAACCAGCTAATTTGGCTGTCCATAGGTTTTTAACATGGAAAACAATTTTACCCATTGATCTGACTTTTGCAAGAAGGGTATCTGGGTAGCAATCTCTTAAGGTGAGTCAGCCCTATCTCATTTTCCATAGGGACAGGTTTTCTTTGAGAGTTAATCATTCTTTTATGCCTAAAGTGGTATCCAAGTTTACTTTAAGCCAAACTGTCCATCCTGGTTTGTCTAGTCCTCGCCTGTGTATGTGTTGGGTGTAGGGGGTTCGTCACTCAAGCATTTTCCTTTGGAAAAATGGAAAAGGTTTCCCTGGAAAAGTGTCTGTATGTGCTTGTAATTGTCACTGGAATGAGCAGCAGAGCCCCCTTTTGCTTGCTGGCTGACTTTGTTGGCTAAACTTTATTTCCTCCTTAAACAGTTCTTCATCATAAAAGTGTCTGTGATCCCCAAGAAAAAGTATTCTGATGAAAGCTGAATACAGCAACTTGAATTTTACACCTGCTTCTTGACATTCCCTGATTGCATGGATAATCTTGCTTCTGTTCTGACTGGTGTACAGTGAATAATCAGTTTCCACAAATACTCTGTTGAAACCCATTTTAGTACTTTACCCTTTTGTCACAATTTTAGCAGGTACAACTCTTTCTGCTGTCATATCTGCATATTTACTAATATAGGTATCGGCTGCTTTCTTATGGCAAGATTTGGAGCTTATACACAATCGTCCCTTTCAATAAACAAATTCTGTGATGGAACACCAGTCTGGTTACTTGAATGTACTTTCATAAAATTAATGCAGTCTGCTTCTTCCAGTTTCTCTGAGAAAATTTCAGTTTTTCTTTACATGCTTTGTCTTCTAACTCTACCATTTCTGAAATGGCTCTTCTTGAGAAACTGCTTGCGCAGCCATCCTTTTTTTCATTTAACCTATAGCCGGCCTTAGGCATAGGCCAACTATAGGCGGTTGCCGAGGGCGCCGCTCTTGCAGGGGTGCTTTTTCAGTAATCTGGATGGTGTAGCTATGCCAGGATGGGGGCACACAGCGGTTTTTTGGGGGGGGGGTTGTGGAGACCTTTTGCTTAGGGCATCAGTTAACCAAAGGCCAGTCCTGATTTAACCCTAAGATGGTAGCACTTTTATCAGTTAATATGAATAGCTAGTTAAATTTTGTATTTTTTCCAGCCTTTTATTTGATGTCGTATGTTCTTTCAGTGTTGGATTTATGTTAAACACCTCTTAGTACATTAGATTTCTTTTCCTGTAAATTACTGGAAGCTCTCTCATGCACCAAAGCTGGAACTTGAATTGCTTTTTCCTGAAAAGTTGCAGAATTGTTCCCAGAGTTTTTATTTTCTTTGTCTGGATGATTTTCTGTTAACTTTTGCCTTATTTCTTCTTTGTGGCATCCACGCAGTATAACTGATAGCAAATAACTGAATTCCACTTACACTGGTTTTCCTTTCTGGCTTCCTTTTCTTGATCTCAGTTTTAACACTGGGAGAGCTCTAATTAACCTGTTGATCTGTGCATACCATATCAGAAGCCCCTAATACTAGTAATTGATTTCCTGCATAGTGTACATTCTGACTTTTTTAATATTAAATTTTTATCTCAGGTTTTATCAGGAATACAAGTTAAAATGTTGTTCCATCCCTATTGTTAGATGACACAAAGTGCAGTAATGAACCTAGGATACTTCTGGTGGATCTGCCAATATGTACAGATAAAATGTTTTTAACTTTTGACCTGCATAATATATTTTTAGGGCTGCCTGAAATAGTATTTAGATAGACATCGTTTAGTGTAGAAGCTTAACTATTTTTTCTATTTGTAACATTGTTTTATAAGTTATATAATGTGTGTAGGTGTTCATTATGTAAGAATCTTATTTTATTTCATGAATACCTGGATAGTAAAACAGAAAAACAAATGGAAGTAAGCTTCATTTGTGAACCTGAAGTATCTAGTCATGGTAAACAGGCATTTGAACTTTTAACTTATTGATGTAAACATGAATGCAGTTATGTATTGTGCATGTCCATTGACTGTAGCACTGTTTTCCAGGTGTTGAAGAGAACATACAGGAAGTGGTTGGTCACATAACAGAAGGTGTTTGCAGGCCACTGAAGGTAAGATAAAATTCATCTTGAGCAACATTTTCAGTTTTGAAATATAGTTATGCTGTACATAACTGAAAATAAGAAGTCAGTTTATGTTGAAGATGTTTAATTTCTAAAGACTTTTTTAAAACATTTGATCTTATCTTGAGGTATTTGGGCAGCATATCCTAAAAGTACCACAGTTATTGGTCAATAGCTACAGATTCTTTAGCAGTTTAGTGCTGCCTTTACCAACCATGTTCATAAGTAAAGACAGCATCATTGGTGCAACATGTTGCCTGCTTGTCTTTGGTGCTGTAAGGCCAGAAAGCTGTGAAAGTTGTTGGTTCTATTCCGATTCCAGGTTATTGGATTGCTGACACTGCAGTGCATAATTAGGAAGTACTGCACTCTTTAATGCGTCATCCTCTAGATGAGAAGTTTAACTGAGCTCCCATGTGCTTGAGTTGGTGATAGCTCAGGTGGATGGAAAAGATCCCACAGCACCTATAGTAAAGAGTAGGGGTCAATCCCCAATGCCCTGGCCAAATTTCTCCTAGTAATATAAATACCATATCAAGTATTCTCTGAAAAGATGCCACTAGCTTATTGGGACAAAGCCAGTCTGGAAAAGTATAGATAAGTAAATAAAAAATAAAGGAGCATGTCTGGGCATGCTGGTCAAAGCTGCCGTACCTGTGTAACAGCTGTATTTGGGTTTCCTTATAGCAGATTTGAAGTGTATATTATAGTGTTTCATTGGGTTAGTTTTCCAACATCTGATTATACCTTATCAGTGATTCTATCTGAAGAAACCTTAAGCAAGTGTTCTCAGTGTTGGCAGTTGTCACATTGGAATACATGCTTGAGTTATCTGTTTGCTCTGGGTGCATGCCAAAACATCAGCAAATCCCCTATTTTCCATCATTTTACTCTGTTATCACAGAGCATAAGTGCTGTGCTTTTGCATAATTTCTCTGCAGAACTCAAAATCAAGGAAGTGAAAATGGCAGTAGAGGGAATTTCCTTTTCATCTCTCCCTTGTGATGATACAGAAATTAGTTAAGTAGATTAATCTCAGCGTGATTCAGAGGAATAATAGAATGCCATCACCAGGTGATTCTCTAGTACTAACTAGCAAGAAAGGTACAGTTTTGTGTATTAGTTGAGGCAGATGTCATTTATTATTGCTGCCACATCAATTAGTTCCTGCTATGGTCTGAACTTTTACATGGGTGGCAAGTCAGTTAACTTTGTGCTGTCAAGTTCAGCTGATTCTTACACCTGCAGATAAACAGACTGCTGGCAGCTGTTGTCTGGCACAGCAACTTTTATCATCTCAGTGCCTGCAGATCCCCCAAGCAATACTATACCATGTCTCAGCCATTGGGAGTGTGTGTATGTATGTTATCTTTCGGTGTTTGAGCAGTGTGTCTCTGGTTGGAGAGCAGTGGCCAATAGCTAATGCTGTTCAACTTTGCAGGCTGTAAGACTGTTAGAAGTTTAAAGTCATCATGTCCAGTTTCTGGGTTTTTTTCTCTGTACCCTTTCTCAAGTATTCCCAAGACTTGAGAAATAGCTGCAGTCTGATTCAGTTTGCCTGTGCTGTTCTGGATTACTCAAGTCTGATCATAGTGGCTGTCTGTCATACAGACTTCTGTCAGTGGTGAATGTCATTCATTCACAGTCATCAGCATCAACAGCTTCAACAAGAGTATCAAGAAAGACAAGAGTTCATCTTCATTTTCTTCTTCCTGATGTCTTCAGTAACATACAACAGAATCTAATGTTGTCATTTTCATTCATTCCTCAATGAATGGGTTCGGATCTAGTCCTCAGATCTGACACTACCACTTTCTAAAGATTCTAGGATCTGAGTCTAGAGCTCCTCCCGTACCTATAATTCCCGTGAACACTACAATACCCCAGATCTCATTTGTTGCTCTTCAAGATGGTCAGGATTGCAATTTCTCGATCTCCTTTAGAGTGTTGTGCATGAAAATTTCCTTTTTCCTGTTTGACAGCCTTTTGTCTATTTAGTATTTAGTTTACCGTCCTTACCTTCTGTAATCTCTCTACCAAATTTTTGGTAAACTTTTTATACTACTATTGTCGGTAATCCCTTCCTTTTTCTTCTTCCTTCTATGCCTTTAGGTGTATTCCTGCAGTACCATTGTTGGTAGTTTCTTCTGTCCAACACTACCATCTATCTGAATCTCTCTAAAAAAAAACAAACAAAAACTAAAGTCTCTCCTTCGTTCTTTTTCTTTTTGCAGACTTTGGTGTTTTTCCAGTATGGCTGATATGCCTACTGGATTTAAAAATGCACTTCCTGTGGGCATACAATCCCCAATTCTGATGCCCACAGGGAGTGCATGTATTGTTTGGGCCCAGCACATGTAGACACCTCTTCTTCCATATGCACAGCCTTCAGTGCGAGAGCAGTTAGTGATAGGAGGAACAACTAATTCTGAAAAGCCTCCTTCCTGCTTCAGCTTCATTTTCAGACACTTCTTCAGGGGCTCAAACCTCCTGCCAAAAATCGAAGGAGCCCAGGGTGCACCATAAGCACTGTCCTACCCAGTCTCCTTTATCTACTCCTACTGTAGAACCTCCCAAAAAGGTACCTGAAATCTTATATCTGGCACAGTCTACTATTCCTTCTCCTCGGCCCCGTGGTCCCAGGTTCTCTTCAGAGCCGGTGTCTCCGAGACTGTTGCCCCCCTTTTTGCAAGAAACACCTAAGAAGTCCTCTAGGTCACCTTCCACATCCTGTTCTGTTACGTCTTCCCATAGTCTTTCCGAAGTGGAGGTGGATAGGATGATGAGGAAATTCCTCAGAACACAGATCCAGATGGGGACCAGCTCTGTCTCCCATGGGATCTGTGAGTTGCCAACCATGCTTTCAGCCCTTAATTGTTCCTTCTCCAATCTGATCACCTGTTTCAGAGTCCTTGGATCTGAGAGCACTGGGAGTCAAACAGTCAAATCTGAAGGTTATAGCAACCTCAGCTCCATCTACTTCCCTGACCCAATTGACTCTGACACTTTTCGAACACAATGCCTCTTGAGGCCGAAGCATCGACATTGAATCAGAAGTTTTTGGAGCCATTGCTTCCTCTCAGAGCTCGGCTCTGACTCCTCCCTCAGAGCAGGAGGTGGGGGGCTTAGGGGTTGCCTGCTGTGGAAGCCTGAGCTCCAGTGGGATTGGCTTCAGCCTGTCCGGGCCCCTCTGCCTTGAGGTGGTGGAGAGGGTTTTCTCTCAGCCCAGAATAGTGTTGACTCTCCCTTCTTTGGATCCATACCTTACTTCTTCTCTGGATCCTGTGTCTGAGCCTTCGCAACCTGCAGCTCAGGGACAGCCAGCCCAGAAGAGCTTCCAAGCAGTTCCAACCAGGGAACTACCCGTCTCTTTCGATACCTCCCTAGAACATCCCACTGAGGAGGTCCCTAGGACGAGGTCATGCAAGAGGAGGCATCTGGATTCCCCACAGGAATCCCTCACAGAAGATACCAACTTTGATGAGGACGAAGGGGCCCCTAGATCTCTATCTGAAGATGTCTCATTTGAAGGATCTTAGAGGTCCATAGCCAGAAAGGTGGTTGGTCTTCCCAAATCACTGTCTACATTTTGGGTTACCTCACCTGCAGATGAGCTTAAAGAAAAGGAAATTGACTCCATGTAATCTGTTCCAAAACACCCCGACAAAATATTGTGTCCCTGCTGATAGACAGTACTGGACAAAAGGGATTTCTGTAGATGCCATGATTTTTGCAGCAATCACCAAAAAGGAGCTTGCCTAACAAAGCATCATTGTCCATCCCCCTTAACAGAGAGTCTAAGGCTTTAGCCAGGTTTGGGAAGCAAATGTATGCATCAGCAACATTAACCCTGAGATCGCTAAACTACCTTACATATTTCACCAGATTACAAAGGACTTGATAAAGGAACTCTCTAATTCTGCTCCAGGGTCCATGTCTGCAGAAGAACAGAAGTCATTTTCTTCAGAAGTGTCCATCCTACAATTGATTACAAATCTGTCCATGAGGTTGATCTTGTATGCCACAGAAGAAATCTCGAGGACAGCTGGTTCAGGCATATCCATAAGGAGGCATGCCTGGATGCGCTTGTACGATTTCATGGAAACCTTCAAGCATTATTCATCAGTGCTGCTTTAGATGGATCATCCTTATTTGGGCCAGCATTGAAAGAGACTGTCTCCTGCATTGAACAGGATGAAAAGACATTGTCTGCCATTGGAATTTGCTTTTATACGCTACAGAGACCCTTCTCTAGGAACCAACGCAGTGGTAAGAAAATTTGGTTCAAAAAGTCTCAAGGTCCTTTCCAGGAATCCCAAAGGCAGAGGAAGAAATAATTACGCAGGGCAGAGGGGGGTCTGCAAAATCAAGTATCTCGAGATTCTTTCTCGGACAGATCCTTCCAGTGTTCCTGAAAGATTGCCCAACTGTCTGTCTCTGGAGGCATTTGGGGGCGGTGATTATCCTTGCACCAAAATGCCTGGCTAGGCATCACAAATGACCTTTGGGTCCATAGGATCATATCTAGAGAATATTTCATTCCCTTTTTACAAATTCCAGTAAAACCAAAAAAAATTTTCCCTGATGTTCCATCCATCAGAGGGAGCTACCAGCTCAATGGATTACGAAGTTGCTAGACAAAGAGTCGTCCAAGAAGTCCCACCAGACCAAACAGGATCCAGAATTTACTCAAGGTTCTTTTTAGTACCAAAAAAGACAGGGGGACCTGAGACCTATTTTGGATCTAAGTTTGAACGAGTTTGTAAAAAAAATTCCAAATTCCAGATGGTCATGGTTCAGTCCTTTCTGCCCCTTCTTCAGAAGGACAACTGGATGTACTCAATCAATCTATCTTCAAGGCGTACTATCGTATCAAAATGAACAGGTGCTCTAGAAGGTATCTACACTGCTGGCTGGGAGCCAGTCATTATCAGTTCAGAGCCCTGCCCTTTGGTCTCACCACAGCCCCTAGAGTGTTCACCAAATGCATGGCAGTATTTGAAGTTCACCTGAGACTGCTCTGATTCAGAGTGTTCCTGTGTTTAGACAGCTGACTGCTTACTGCACCCACCGGGCATCTACTAGTAAAAGCCAGAGGTCATTTGCTTCAATTGTCACTCTCGCTGGGAATCAGCATCAACATGCACAAATATCTTCTTCAACCAGTTCATGTTGCAGATTTTATAGGGGTTCGCTTAGACGCAGTCAGTTGTCTAGCTCTTCTACCTCAAAACAGAATTCTTACATTGAAAACACACATCAAGCAGATTCTTTCCATTCCTACTCCCCTTGCAAGACTGATCCCCACAGCTCTAAGGTAGATGGTTGCTATGATAACTCTAATTCCCACTGCTTGCTTACACATGAGAATTCTCGAGTGGACCCTGCCGATTTAATGGTCCTTTCATCGTTATCCCTTGAATCACTTGATAAAATTATCTAAAGTTTGCAGAAAGTCTCTTCTTTCGTGGATTTACTGTGAGGAGACTGATCAAGGTCGTCCATTTATCCTTCCTTCCCCCCAGCGCCACATTGACCATGAATTTCTCCCAGTTGGGATGGGGAGTGGCATTACTTGGGATGAACTGTACAAGGCATATGATCCTAACAAGACACCAATTTACTTATCAATGTCCTAGAGATGACAGCGGTTGTTTCTAGCATTATAGGCCTTCCAGAGCTTTCTCCCTCTAAGGATTATTGCACTACAAATGGACAATATGTCAGTAGTCTGGTACATCAACAAACAGGGGAACCATATCCTATCCCCTGTGTCGAGAAGCAATGAGGGTATGGCAATGGGTGATTTCATCCAACCGCTTTCTTGTAGCAATGCACATACCAGGGCAATCCAACATTCTAGTGGATAAACTCAGCAGGACCATCCTCATGCATCATGAGTGGTCTCTCAACCAGTTGGTGGCAGACTTGATCTTCCACAAATGGGGTCAACCTTGCTGCAATCTGTTTGCATCTCCCCTAAATAACAAATGTCCAAGATTCTTTGCCTTTATCCCACGTCAGGGACAGTCACCAAGAGATGCTGCAGTCCATGTTTGGCCCTCAGGTCTCATTTTTATTTATCCTCTTTGCCTTAAAGTCTCAGGTTTCTTCAGAAAGTACTTTGGTTGAAGAGCACAGTAATCCTCATTGCCCCCCTTCTGCCCTAGATAAGTGTGCTTCCCCTTCCTTTGGTCTCATTTAGTATGTCCTCCTTGGATGCTGGATCCCAGTCCATACCTCCTATCTCACCCATCAGGGCAAGTTCACACAGATATTGCAGACGTCAAATTGACTGTATGGTTTCTCCAATTCCTACGATGGCTAGACATTCCAAGCTTTCCTCCCCAGCTTGAAAAATCCTAGTCTCTTCTCATAAACCTTCAAGTAAAATTTACAAAAGTAGAAAGGTTTTCCTTTTGGGCTCATCAGAGATAATTAGATCCCTTTACCACTGTGCTTTCCAGTTATTATAGACTTCCTTGACTCAATTTGCCAGACTGGAGCAAGTTTTTCCCCTATCAGTGTTCAGTTAGCAGCCATCTCAAACTATCATTTCAGGAATAATGCTTCTCTTTTAGCATTATCCAAAATATGTAAGGCCTTTCTTAAGGGTACCTTCTTACTTAGACCTCCAATAAAGGACCCTACTCCATCTTGGGACCTCACAGTGATTTTGCAAACCTTAATATTCTCTCCCTTTGAGCCATCAGCTGAAGTGGATCTCAAGTTTCTTTCTTGGAAAACTGCCTTTCTAGTAGCTACTTGTGCAGGACGAGTATCAGAACTCCAAGCATTGTCTTCCAAATGAGTATCTGAACTCCAAGCATTGTCTTCCAAACCACCATATTTGATATTCCACAAGGACAAGGTTACTTTACTCATAAATCCTTCTTTCCTACCAAAAATTGCCTCTGTAACCAATATCAACCAGTTCATCAATTTGCCATTTTTTTTCCCCAAATTTAAAACAAAAGTGAATGTACCCTTCGTCTTCTTGATGTACATAGGCAACTTCATTTTTACCTGCACAGGACCAAGGAATTCGGAAAGACTGATCAATTATTTGTCTCTTCTACAAGTAAAAGATTGGGAAGACCAGTTTCTAAAACTACATTGGCTAAATGGATAACAAATTGTATTGCCTATATTTATTCCTTGAAAAATATCGCCTTGCCAAAACAACCAAAAGCACTTTCAGTCAAGTCACTGTCTACATCGGCAGCTTTTTGGGCTAGAGCCTCTGTTGATATTTGTGGAGCTGCCAATTGGTCTAATACTCATACCTTTATTTTGCATTACAAATTGTACATTATTTCCAGAAGCAGTGCTGCCTTTGGTTCTGCTTTGCTACAGAACATCCTTCCATGAGGGCCACCCAAGGTTACTGTAGCTGGGTACTCTGTCCCATTTGTTGAGGAGCAAATGAAAATGGCAACATCAGATAGTAGTTATGTATTCACCATAACGTTCCATCTATATTGTCCATTTTCATTATTCCTTAGCTTCCCTCTAGAGTTCATCAGAGCACATTTGGACATAAGACTTCAATTCCAAAACTCTCTCAAACAAGAACTGCATGCCTCCCGCATACCTGGGGATTACAGTGAATATAGAAAAGTCCAAGCTACAACCAGTTTGGTCTCTAGAGTTCATTGGAGCACTTTTTGTCACAAGACTTCAGGTAGTAAAACACCCTCAAAAATAATTGTATACCTTCATCCACAAGCCCAAGAAGTCTTATCTCAACAGAAGCTATCAGTGAGACTAATTATTTGCCTTCTAGGCTCCATGGCAACCTCCATCACATTAGTGCCACTAGCCAGAATTTACATCCAGGATCTTCCTTGGATTATGGTGGTTCAGTGGTCAGCCAGGAAGCAGCACTTGTCTTTTCTAGTGATTCCAACATACATTTGCAGAGCTCACATACAGTGGTGGTACAAGGACTTCATTTCAGTCTTCCTTCCCTCCAAGCCGCAGTGACCACAGATGCTTCCCAACTGGGGTATTATCTGGGACAGACAGTCCAAGGTACATGGTCTCAAACAGAAACCAGTCTTCAGATCAGTATATTGGAGATGAGAGCAATTCCCCTATTATTGCAGGCCTTTCAGGATATCTATTCAGACAGACACCATGACAGTTGTTTGGTACATCAGCAAACAGAGAGGAACTAGATCTTATCCCTTGTGAAGAGAGACCATGAGAGTGTGGCAGTGGGCAATATGTTCTTGCTGCTTTCTAATAGCAAGGCATATCCCAGGGGAATCCAATATCCTTGCGAACTAGTTGTGCAAGTCTATCTTGCTCCATTATGAGTGTTCCCTCAATCCTTTAGTAACAGGGCACAGTTTCAGCTGCTGGGGCTGAACCTGTTGCGACCTCTCCCAATAACACCAAATGTAATTAATTATTTTCTGTAGTTCCCCAAGAGGGGGAGTCACCCAGGGATGCTGTAATGCACCCTCTGCCCCTGGCACTCCTTTATACTGTTTCCTGACACCCCTGATTCCAAAGTTTCAGAAAACATGTGCTATGAAGGTCACAGTCATCCTCATAGCCCCTTATTGGCTTCAACATGTGTGGTTTCCCAGACTTCCAAGATGGTTGCACACTGAGTAACACCATGTTTCTAGCTCTCCCATGTAAAAACAGAAACTCAGCAGAGACTGCCAGTAGACTTGTGTTTATGGGTACATTTCAATAACTGGCTAGTAAGTGCACTGCCTGGATGCCAGGAATAAAGAAATACTGAAGACCTGGAAAACAAATTGGCTACAAAATGTGAGGAAGAAACACTTAGCTGTTCACCAAAAAGCAGTGCAACCTTCAGACATGACTTCCAATAACCTACAGGAAGATATAAGACAACTGCATACAGACCTGGTAAAATAAACAAAACACTGGTAGAGTATATCAACACAAACAACAAAAGGCTGGAAAAAATGGAAAAAGCTTTAAACAGGTATACAGATGAGATGATAAAGCTGCAAAAGTCGGAGGTCAAAATGAAGGAAAGGGCAGCGGAATATGAGACTGCTCAGGAAGAGATGTTTCACAAAATAATAGAATTAGAGGACAGAGCATGTAGGGAAAACTTGAGATTTTCAGCTATACCAGAGAAGCTGGAAGTAACAGATTGCATTAGATTTATGAAAACATAAATAAGCAACTGAACTGGTATTCCACCGCAAGAGTTGTTAGTTGAAAGGGCACATCATGTGTATGCTCCAAACCTAGCTATAAGAAAGCAACCTAGACCTTTAATAATAAGGATGCAATCCTATCAGCAGAAGGAGTTGAGTCCGACAAAAGTGTGGCAGAAGGACAAAATACTAAAAGTGAGAGACAAAATCTTTGTGGAGAATGATTACTCATTGTACACCAGGCAAAGGAGAAGTAAATTCATTCTACTATTAAAAGAATGTTGAGACGCAGGTGTGAGATTCAAACCGCTGTATCCAGCTGTCTTCAAGGTATTCTTCCCTGGAGGGACAAAAGCATTTTTTGATGAACTGCATGCTAAGGATAAAATACAGAAGTCTGTCCAACAAAATGTGAGCTGTGAAACAGAGATTCTGCTTCGGGTTCCTGTAGTAATTTGACCACAGAGAGACTGTACCTATAAAACCTTTTTCAGTATTTCAATGGAAAATGGTGTAAAGAAGGAAGGGAAAGCGAGAGTTGACTAGAGGAATTGAGAGTCTGTTGGAAATGAAGCAGAGACAAGATTTGGGCAATGGAGAAGAGCAGTAATAAAACCAGCAATGTAAGAAAATCTGGGAATATTGGACTTTTTCAAAATTTGTTGGATTTGTGTGCGACTCTAAAGTATATGCCCTACTTCATGTCATTAATGTTTGGAAAAATGCTTTGGGGAGGGAAAGAGAGGGGAGAAAGCTAACAATTAAAGAAAACACTTTCTTTTCTTAATAATACTGCATTTATGGTGCATTGTTTTCTTTGCATGCTATTTTAAGTGTAATGGGGGTTGTAAACAGGTGTTGTTGTTTTTCTTTTTCTCCCCTCTTCTCTCTTTCTTCTTGTATAGTTTTGAGAAATATAGGCAATGCAATGATAAAAAAAGAAGCCGGGTTAAAAAGGCATGACAAAGTTAAAATTAATGTGCTTTTTTCATTCCTGCATGGGGAAATGACTGATCCAAGGACCTTAGTTTGATTAGTTTTAAGAGAGAGCAAGTAAATGAACAAGAGTATTGAATATTATGAGGCTTTTTTTTCTAGCAAATACATGTATGTATACTAAGTCTCAATTCTGCAGCTGATCTTAATGTCTCATAGGTTCATAGATTAGTACTAGGCTAACTGCCCTTTTGAGCTATTTTAAGCCTAGCCAGTTATCCCCTGTGAGACTCAAACCCTGTACCTTGTGTTTGTAAGGTAAACACCTTAACCATTAGGCCACCCTCCCCCTACCATGGAGACAATCTGATAAAGAGAAACTGGAGACAGTCTGGTGGAAGGGAATTGGCTGAGAGAAAAGAAAAGAAAGGAGAAATTGGCTAGGACATAATTGTAGATCAGAATGCAAGTGATGTGTGTGCTGTATCTTGGCTATACTTGCATGTATAAATCCCAGCATGTGTAATCCTTACTGCCATTTTGAAAGAGCAGCCAGAGAGAGAGAGAACATGCAAGATCGCAGTTGTTAGTTTGTATATAAGTTGCTTAAGTTTAAACTTCTATAGTGATGTGTTTGTATAAAATAAAGCTGCTTGAACAGAATGCACAAAGACTCTTCTATTGTGTCCTAGGTAGGAGAGAGACATGGTGTCAGAGCCAGGATCGAAGAGAATAATATTCAGGGCCATGAGGTGCAGAGATGACAGTGAAGGTAAAAACTGAGAGAAAAGAGCACAAACAAAGCCAGAAAAGAATCAAATGTAATGAGAAATAGCACAAACTGATTATTCGATAGGAAAGATAAAAAGGGGCATTACAAGGGCACAAACCGCATTTTTAAGTGGAAGGCACAAAAAGCTCATTAACTAAAAGAAATGTTTAAAGTAAAGGTATTTGATAAAATGATTAACAGTAAAGCAATACTAGTATGTTTAAAGCAAAATGAGAGTGTTTAAGAGGAAACTGGGCATGTTTAGAGTAAAACAAGCACAAGAAAAGTACATTGGGCATGAAAAAGGCTTAAACGAGCAAAACAAATAAAAAACAAGGGCAAAAAGGGCACATTAAGCAAAAATTAAAGAAAGGCAACTGCATGTGTTTTGGCAAAGTGCTGTGTTTTGGCATAACTACGACTTTGTATCAAGGGCATAACTAAAGATGTTAAGTTGTCCATCTCGCCTTCATTCTTGCTGGATGGGTTCGGAGCCGACCTCGGCTCCGACTCGGCCACTCTAAAAGCTCGAGAGTTGGTTCCACCGGCTCGAGGCTCCCCTTATATCCCACAATGCTAGGCGGTAATACCTCAGATCTCGTTTGCCGCTACAGCTATCGAGACGTGTTGCTTCAACCGGCTTCAGGTTAGTTGAAAACAGTTTAATAGTTTACTAAACCCCTTTAAATTAGTTTTTCTTACAGTATCCTTACTTTAAAGGATTTTTATCCCTTCCTCCTTGTTCTTCACCTTTTTTCCACAAGAACTTATATGTTCTTCCCTTAGGCCTTCGGCCTCCATTCCCAGTAGTTGGAGTGTATGTGTTTTTTCTGTAGGGACTTTTATAAAACTAAACTATCTAATTTTATTTAGTTTAAGTTAGTGTTATTTAGTGTGTAGTGTGTGTGTGTGTGTGTGTGTGTGTGATTACACTTGTTCCTTAAAATGTCTAAGGATTGAAGGTCTCAGGCTTCAAGAAGTGTGACTCGTGCTGTCAGAAAATGTCTCTGACAGGCGGTCACACTTCTTGTGTACTGCCTGGGACCTTTACACCTGCAGGACTCTTGTGCTGTATGCCATGGCTTCATCCCTAGAGTCCTGCAGGAAAGAAAAATAAGCTCATCTTAAGGGGTTTGCTTAAACCTGAGGGTCCCCGACTGTTTCTCGGGAAACCCTCTAAGGCTTCTAGGTCTTGACTCCAGCATCTGAGTCGACACCTAAGGCGTCGAAGTCTGCTACTACATCGGCTCCGGCTGGAGCCGATGAATCTCAGCTCTTATTCCTGTGGTTCCCTCGGCTCCGGCTGGAGCCGAGGTATTAAAATCTCTGAGTCGGCTCCGATCAAATTATCGGAACCGACATCTAGGAAGAGGTCTAGGTCACCGTCCCTTGGCTCCGTTCATTCGGCTCCAGCATCTCCCTTGCTGTCTGAACGGAGCCATAGATCTCACTCCTCTAGGTCATCGAGACTGTCTGACCATGACCTTCAGAGGGTAGTGAGTCGACTTCTTAAGTCCGAGGCACTGGCCCAAATGCTTCAGAGCCCGACTCATCAGTCGATGCTTAATCCTATTCCTCAAAATGTTCCTCCTCCGACTCCTTAGAGTTCGGAGCCGGGGTGTTTCGGACCCGAGACTGTGGTAGCGTCGGAGCCAATACAGTTGTCTTCGGCTCCGTCGTGCTCGATTTCTTCCTTGGAAGAATCTCGGCGCCGGACTTCCCTCGTCGGTTCTGAGGGGTGAGTGGCATCGGACCCTTGTCCGACCCGCTCTCCCTCTCGGTGCTGGCGCTGGTGAGTTCGGCTCCGACATCGGCCTCGGAACCATCACTGTCGGTGCCGAGGAGGTTTCAGCTTCGGGCGGGGACCTCTGGCTTTGCCTGACAGGGGTGCTTCGAGGTCATGCGGAGTGTGTTGGAACCCTGTTCAACTCCACAGTCTGCTCCGTCCGTCCCTCCCTCTTCGGTGCCTCAGGTAATGTCTACTCACTCCCTCATCCCAGACCGCAGAGAGCCAGCTCCTCAAGAATCCCCAGTGGGGATCTCATCCTCTTCCGAGGCCTCTCCTGAATTGGCAGGAGAGCCCCCTAGGAAGAGAAAGTGCAAGAGGAAGCACATAGACTCACCTGAGTCTGTCACCTCTGACACTGATTTAGAGGATTCTGAGGGCTCCCCCCATTCCCCTTCTGAAGATGTCTCCTTTGCAGACATTCTGGAGATCTTGAAACAGAGGGGAAATTGGCCAGCCCTTAACCCTTCGGAGGATGAATCTGTGTATCTTGAGGCGTTCGGCTCGCCCTTCCACCTCCTGGGTGTCCCCCTTTGACCCCTTATGCAGGTGGTGGCAAAAGGCTTGGGCGGCTCCTGACTCAGTGGACCCACCCCAGGAGACCTTCAAAGTTCATTACAGCACCAGCAGACAAGCAATTTCTGACTAAGGGAGTTTCTGTGGATGCTATGGTGGTAGCTGCTGCCACTAAGAAGGAACTAGCTGATCCTTCAGTACCTGTCCATCCCCTAACAAGGAATCTAGGTCTATGGACAGGTATGGGAAGCGGATGTTTTCCTCAGCGACCTTTTCAATGCGTCACTGAACTACCTCTGTCATTTCACTCGTCTTCAAAGGGACTTGATCAAGGAAGGGAGTGAGATGTTAAAGGATCCAACAGCTGCGGGTTTTCAGGACAAGATGAACTCTCAGCTGGCTACCGTAAACTCTTTTGCTAACTCCTCCATGCGCCTCCTTTCATTTGCGCCTGATGGTGCGAGCAGAGCGGCAGGTACAGGTGTAGCCTTACGGCATGCCTGGATGCGGCTATGTAATTTTCGGACCCCTTTAAGGCGTTTTCACTAATTCCCGTTTGATGGATCATCCCTGTTTGGTCCTCAAGTGAAAGAAACTTTGATAAGGTGCGAGACGGATGGCAAAACTCTCTCTGCCGCCGGAGTCCGTTTTCTACTCCTTCTAGGCCTTACCCCAAAGGCCAGAAAAGTGGGAAAGTGTGGTTCCAAACAATCTCAAGGGACTTTGCCTGACGACAGAGTCGATTCCCCCAGAGGCAGAGGGGAACAATAATGGTAGACGCGCCTAGAGGCAGGGGTCCGCAGAATCAGGGCAATCGAGAAACCTTTTCCGATAAGCCCTTCCAGCATCCCTGAGGTGTTGCCCGACTGTCCATCTTCGGAGGCAGTCGGGGGAAGATTATCACTGTACCCAGAAGCCTGGCGATCCCTAACTCAAGATAAGTGGGTACAGTCCATCATTTCGAAGGCTATTCCATTCCTTTTCATTCCAAATCAATCAAAAATCCCTTCCAGATGTTCCACCCACTCAAAGGGATCAAGCAGCGTCAGAAATATCAAAGTTGCTTGCAAAAAGAGCCATTCAGCCAGTGCCAGCAGACCAGCAAGGATCCGGAATCTACTCCAAATTCTTTTTGGTTCCAAAGAAAACAGGGGACTGGAGGCCCATTTTAGACCTCAGCATCTTGAACAAGTCTGTCAAGAAAACAAAATTTCGGATGGTCACGTTGCAATCCATCCTACCCCCTACTGGGAAAGGAATACTGGATGTGCTCTATAGACCTCCAGGATGCGTACTATCACATAAAAATGAACAGACGCTCCAGGAGATTCCTCCGCTTCAGGCTGGGAACCAGTCACTTTCAATTCAGAGCCCTGCCCTTTGGACTCACCACAGCCCCGGTGTTTACCAAATCCAGGGCAGTGGTGGCCTCTCACCGGAGACGACAAGGCTTCCAGGTGTTTCCATATTTAGACGACTGGCTCCTTACAGCTCCCACCAAGCATCTTCTGCTACTTGCCAGAAACTATACTTTTCACATATTTCAAAGCTAGGCATCTCAATAAATTGCGAAAAGTCTGTTTTGTCGCCTTGTCGCTATTACCTTCATAGGCGCAAATCTGGACACAGTCAACATGTCAGCCAGACTCACAGACCAAAGGATAGCAGACATACACAAACTAGTCTCCTTCTTTTGCACAGCAACAGAATCAAAGTCAGATTAGTCCTAAAAGTACTGGGGATTATGGCGGCTGCTATCCCTCTACTTCTATTAGCCAGATTTCACATGAGAATCTTACAATGGATGCTCTTCACACAATGGTCATACCAACAACTACCAATGTCCCACACCATTGTGATAACTCAAGCATGCAGGAATCATCTTCTTTGGTGGATTTCTTCCCCCCAGCTCTTCCTAGGAAGACCATTTGTCCCTTCCCCTCCGGTTGCTACTCTGACAACGGACGCCTCCCTGATCGGGTGGGGGGGCATTATCAGGGCAGGACAGTCCAGGGCATATGGCAACCAGACGAATGCCACTTGCATATAAATGTCCTAGAGATGAGAGCAGTGCTTTTAGCGTTGCAAGCCCGTCAAGACTCTCTTCCTTTGGGAACGATAGCAATTCAGACGGACAATATGTCTGTAGTGTGGTATATCAACAAACAAGGTGGAACCAGGTCCTACCCCCTATGTCGAGAAGCACTCAGACTGTGGCAATGGGCGATTTCTTCTCAGCGGTTTCTGATAGCAACGCACATCCCCGGGAAGTCCAATCTCATTGCACACAAATTGAGCGGAGCTATTCTCATGCCTCACGAGTGGTCTCTGAAAAATTCAGTGTTGGAGAAATTTTTCAAAAATGGGGCCAGCCTTGCTGCGACCTTTTTGCTACTCCCCAAAACAGCAAGTGCAAAGATTATTTCACCCTCTTTCCTCTACCAGGCCATCCCAGCAGGGACGCTCTAGTCCAAATTTGGCCCCGGGGACTTCTGTATGCATTTCCTCCCTTCCCACTAATTTCTCAAGTTATACAGAAAGCTATCGCTCAGAAGGCTTCATTGATCCTCATTGCCCCTTACTGGCCTCGACAGGTTTGGTTCCCTTTACTACACCAATTTCTGTTGGAGCAACCCTGGCATCTGGACCTAGTTCCAGATCTTTTGATCCACCAGTCGGGTCAGTTACACCTCCCTCCCTCTCTGAACCTCACTGCTTGGTTCCTCTGATTCCAACCTTAGCCAGGCTTCCTCAAATATCTCACTCAGTTCGAGATATTTTAATAGATTCCATAAATCTTCCACCGGAAGATTTATCTTAGTAAGTGGAAACGTTTTCCTATTGGGCTCGAGAAAGGGACATAGATCCTTTCACTGCTCCCATTCAATCAGTCCTTGATTTCTAGCGGAATTATTCCACGCAGGTTCGTCTCCATCTACCCTTAAGGTTCAATTGGCAGCTATATCTAACTTTCATGTGGGCATCTCTGATTCTGCCATCATGTCTCACAAGCTTTGCAAAGCTTTTTTGAAGGGAGTTTTTCTTCTCAAGCCTCCTATAAGAAATCCTCCTCCTTCTTGGGACCTTAATTTAGTTCTCACATCTTTGATTCTTCCCCCTTTTAAACCTGCAGCTTCCTGTTCAATAAAATTGCTATCCTGGAAGACACTCTTTCTGGTAGCGATTACTTCGGCTAGAAGGGTCTCAGAGCTTCATGCACTCTGCAGTCGATCACCATATCTTTTGTTTCATAAGGATAGGGTATCCTTACGGACCAACCCCTCCTTTTTGCCTAAAGTAGCCTTTGCAGCAAATCTAAATCAAAACATTGACCTTCCTGTGTTTTTTCCTAACTATTCTAACAGGTCTGAACAAAAATTACATTGGCTAGATGTTCATCGACAATTAAGGTATTATTTGGATAGGACCAAACAGACCAGAAAAACTGACCAATTGTTTGTTTCTTATGCAGAAGGCCTTCCAGTTTCGAAAGTATCACTCTCCAGATGGTTTACATCCTTGATTTCCTTTGTGTATGGGATTAGGCACCAGAAGTTGCCTAACAGACCTAAGGCTCATTCTACTAGAGCAGTGGCTACTTCTATAGCTTTCCAAGATAGGCTGCCTATTGATACGATTTGTGCAGCAGCTACATGGGCTACTCCTCACACTTTCATTTCTCATTACAAGTTGGATTTAGCTTCTAGACATAGAGCTAACTTTGGTTCCACTGTACTCAAGAGTCTGTTCCGATAGGCCACCCGGGACAAGGTGCTAGGGACGCGGTCCCATCCAGCAAGAATGAAGGCGAGATGGACAACTTAACATATAGAAGTTATGTTCTTACCATAACGTTCCATGTTAGTTGTCTTCTTCTCGCCTTCTTTCTTGCTTCCCACCCTCCATCCCCCTAGCCTGGACAGACCTAGAGGAGTTTGATTGTGACCTTTCTTCCTACCACCTCTATTGTATATATGTATATACTATACTGTGTATATATATTCCTTCATCAGGTTTTAGGTCACCTTCTTTCTGTCATTTTTATAGAGGTGGGTTTTCCCATTTCCAGTAGTCCTGGATTTCTTTTTGGCTGGGCCTAGCTTACAAACGAGATTTGAGGTATTACCGCCTAGCATTGTGGGATATAAGCGGAGCCTCGAGCCGGTGGAACCAACTCTCGAGCTTTTAGAGTGGCCGAGTGGTCGGCTCCGAACCCATCCAGCAAGAAAGAAGGCGAGAAGAAGACAACTAACATGGAACGTTATGGTAAGAACATAACTTCTATTTATTCGAAGTATCTCAAAGTGTGTAAAAGTGCTTACAGAGTTTGCTTATTACTGTGCATGCATTTCAAAGAGTTTGTGTGCAAAGTGCAACTATATCATGGAATACAGTCAGAGTATAGCCATTTTGAAAAGTTTCTTGTTCTGGGTGTGTCTATTCGCAAAGTGCCGCCATTACAGAGTGTTTCTCATACTGTAAAGAGTTGCATAGCAAGGTACCGCCATTTTGGGGGACATTTCAGTGTGCTGTATGCAGTTATTCGCAAAGTGCAATTACATCTAAGTGTTATTAGTTTTGGGCAAGAGTTATCCAATTTATTCGCATTCTGCAGTTGTTTGATATGTTTCTTATGCTGATAAGAGGTGATTTCTTGCAAAAGAAGACAATTACAAGAGTATTACAGTGCCCGAGAGTTATTCAGTCGCATAGTAAAGTTCTTGAAATGTTTCTTAAAATGATCATAAACGACTTTAGCAAAGTGATGAAAAATGACTTTACCATTTAACCTTTCAAAAGATATTACAAAAGTCTAAAGTGCCCGAGAAGTTTATTTCACAAAGTCCAGTTATTCAAAGGTACTACGAGTTTGTCCTTTAGCATTATTTCAAAGAGCCCAAAAGGTATAAATTCAGAAGCGCAATGGCACAGGGCAAAGTTACAAATGCTGGCATAAGTTTCTTGCATATGTGTATGTGTGTATGTTTGTGCTTATCTGAAAAACCCTTCACTGGTATGTGTTGAAATGGCAGATTTATATATTTATTTATTTATTTGACATTTGTTGACCGGGTTAGCCCAACTGAGCAAGAGCCCTTTTTCAATGGAGACCTAAGGAGAAAAGCTCCACATACATATCTATGTGACTAATGAAGTACATATGCATAATATATAGCTACATTATAATAGTTACTAAGGATAAAAAAACAAAAGTTTGCAATAATAGATATGAGAATACAAATGAATAATAAGTACATCAAAGTGGAATACATAGTTAAAAATGTACATACATCAGCAGAAATTACATTCATCATCAGAATCAGCTAAAAAGCTGCAGAGGATAGAACTAGTAAGGGTAATATAGTAAAACAGTAGTGTAGAAGGGAATGAGGAGATGTGTATAAAAGAAGAGTGAGAGGAAAAAAAGGCAGAGAAGAGTAAGGTCAGTCAGGGGGGGTGATTGCACTAACATAGTCATATATTACTTAAATGTTTTTTTACAGCTTTTCTGAACTGTTGTTTAGACTTAGTAGTTCGAATTTCCAAAGGAAGTTTATTCCAACTCTCAGATGGGGAATAGCTGAAAAGGTTCTTAGCAATTTTAATTTTTGGGTTGTATATAGTGAGAAGATGTTCTGAGCTCCGGACTGTTCTAAGTGGGGAGTAGGGGGATATGATAGAGGAAATACTAGGACAGAAAGAGGGTTGGTACAATATAGAATTAATTATCTGAAGCTGAGGGAGGAGAAGGTTATGGGGAAACTAACCAGTTTAGTTTCCTGAGTGCTAAGCAGTGATGGGAATGGTAAGGGAGTTCAGCAGCATATTTGGCCACTTTATGGTAAGTAGACTCAAGTTTAGAAAGACGTGTGATTTATAAGTTGGTAAGAATTTGAGAGCCATAGAGGAGGGTTGGGAGTATATAGGAATGGGCAAGGGCTAACTTGGCTTTACTGGATAAGAAGTTTTTATTCCTCTAGAGGAGTCCAAGTTTTTGGTGGGGTTTTCTTAATGTTACTAAGAACATGTAGGTCAAATTTCAGCTGATCGTCAATAATAACCCCAAGAAGTTTGGGTATGAGTTTCTACTGTGATAGATCTATTGTTAAGGGAAGAGAAAGAGTGTTTGAGATGATTCATATTTTTGGGAACGAAGAGCAAATGTTTAGTTGTCTTTGGGTTTAGAATTAGGTGGCTCTGTTTAAGCCAGTTTTTGATAGACAAGAAGATTTGAGTTGAAGTATGTAGTTCAGAGAGGATATTGGCTAAGATGATAACTGTGGAGTCATCAGCATATTGTACCAGTGATGACAAAGGTGTGGAGGAAGATAGCTGATTAGTAAAAATATTAAAAAGTAGTGGGTCCAGAATAGAACCTTGGGGAAATCCCCATATTTATAGGAAGTTCAGGGGAGATAGCAGAGAGCCATTTAACAGATTGGAAGTGATTACTGAGGTAGCTAGAGAACCAGGAGATAGTAGAAGTAGATTGGTTTAGTTCAGAGAGTTTATTTAAAAGGAAGGGGTGAGAGACAGTGTCGAAAGCCTTAAAGAGATCGAGAAAAAGGCAAGAGACTAATTTATTCTGATTTCTGGCTTGTGCAATGGTGTTAATGAAAGAAATCAGGGTGGTATAGGTGCTATGACTTGGGCGAAAGCCATGTTGGGTGGGGATAATTAAGCTTTCTTGTATGAGGTGTTGTATGATTTGTTTGTGTACAAATTTCTCGAAGATTTTAGAGAGATTCGTGAAAGAATTGCAATGGGTCTAAAGTTGGAAAGTTCAGTACAGTTGCCACCTTTATGTATGGGTAGGGTGTAGAATTTTTTTTCAAATAGTAGGGACTTTAGCTTCAGTAATGGACCGATTAATGCGAATACATATAGGAAGAGCAAGAGAGTTAGTTGCTTTCTGGAGAAAGAGTGGAGGGAGACCATCTGTAGAGGGGAGCAGGACTTGAGTTTGAGAAGGAGGGATTTGATGTAGTTAGTAGACACAGTATTATGGGAGAAGGTCAAGGAAGTGTTGGAGGGTTTAAGAGGGTTGGTGGGCAGGGTAGAGTTGGTGTTAGGGTTAGGAAGGTTGGTTAATTTGCTGAGGATATCTATAAAATAGAAGTTAAAGTCAGAGGCAGTTTGAAGAGGTGTATTTTTAGGGTTTGGTTGGGGTGAAGAGGGGTTGCCTGGATGAAGGATTTGGTTGACTGTATGCCAAAACTTCCTTGGGTTATTTAGGTATGACTCAGGAGGGTTTGTGTAGTAGTTTCTCTCATCAGTGGTGATGGCTTTCTTAGCAAGGTTGCATAGATGTCTATATAGTTGGAGGTGAGAAGGGAGTTTGGTTTTAGTCCAGAGCTTCCAGGATGTTCTTTGTGTTTCACTGTTGCAGTCATTACATTTGGGTTATCTGCTTGCAGGTAGCCCTCAGTTGGCCTGATTAACAAAGTCTTGGGTCCTGCATCGGTTGTTGTCCCTTCTTCCATGACGTCAGGTCGTCAGGGGTATAAAACATGCAGCCGATGCCATTACATCAGTCTTTCTTGCCGTGCGGTGCCCGAAGCAGAAGCAGTTTGCAAGTGCCGGTCGGCCGACTCCTGAAATTTTTGTTTTTGAGTTTCAGAACCGAAGTCTTCAACTAAAGCTAAGTACCCCGTTGGGGAAACTTTTTCTTGCTCCTTACCGATGTCAGTAAAAGTTAATAATTGCATTACTTGTGGAAAGCAAATACCTCATAAAGATTTTCATTCGTACTCTATTCCTTGCCTAGGCCCTGACCACGACGTACCTTGCTGGCGGTTTTGTGCTTTATTTAATCAGCGCTCTATCCATCAGTATATTTTCGCCTCTAAATATTTCAGTTCTCGGTTTAATTATCCAGAAATGTCATTGGTTAGCCGTCCAACTACAGGGATTCTCCTAAGCCAGTCGCCAGTTCACCGGTACTCATTGAGGCACTTTCGCAGCCCCTGATACCCACTATTTCTGATTCACAGGCCTCTACTGAGACCCATTCGGAGTCCAGTATGCCGCGAGATGCTTCAACTATGGAATCCGTGGATGTCTCTATCTTGGATGGGTCTGGAGTTGCTCTGCCGGCACCGGCTTCTGTGGGTGTATTCAGGCCTACGGACTTGCATATTAAACTGACGCCTCCTTCTTTACTTAGGCCTAAATCTCGTTCCATGTCTAAAAAACTGAAGCCCAGGCCACATGCTCAGGCCTCTTGGCCTAAAAAACAAATTATAAGAATGGCTGAAGATCTAATAACTCTAATCAGGGGTACCCCCCCCCCCTTCTAAGAGGCCTAGGACTGAAGTTGATTACGGATCTTCTGATCAGGATTCTGTTTTTTTCTGATTCTTCTGATGATCTGGATTTGCCCTTATCTACTTATGAAGATTCTGATGCAGAGGACTCCATTCCCTCTGCTTCCCCTCCTGAGGATTTTTCTTTTGGGGAAACCTTACATACTCTAAGGGAGCATTTCCACTGGGAAAGCCAGGATTTTTCTAATTCAGAAAAGAGGCTTAGGGATTTCCTTCTCCTACCTCAGCATAGGCCTTTAGCTATTCCTCCTGTATTATACGTTGTTGATGAAGCTATTTTCGGAATCTAGTTTGGCCACTAATTCCCTGCCTCCTGCTCACAGAAAACCTGACAGATACTACAGGGTCCCTGAGTCCCACAAGTTCCTTTTCAAAAATCCTATTGCAGATCCAAAGACTATTTAACAGGGGCCCAAGGGCATTAAGGCTTCTACTGCTAAAAATCCTACCCTTTCTGATAGAAACTCCATGGTGCTGGATAGATGGGGTAAGTAGGTTTACACGTCTGCAATCTTGGCCATTAGGGCTTTAAACTGTCAGTTTCATATGTTAAAGTATCAGCAACATGTTATTGGACTGCTTAAACAGAAAATGATGTTGATTCCTAATGAAAATAAAGAATTACAGGATTTAATGCATTCTGCTAAACAAGTTGGAAAACTTACTTTGCAATGTGGTTTTGATTCATTAGAGGTCTCTTGCAGGGCTGCTGTTACTGGGTCTCTTTTCAGAAGACATGCTTGGCTTAAGGAGCAATCTTTGCCTGATCATGTTAAAGCTAAATTGTTGGATGCTCCTTTAAATCAGGACTGCCTGTTTGGCTACAAGGCTGAGGAAGTAAATCTGTGCAAACTGTTTTTTTACAAGTTCAGCCTCTTAGATTTAGTAGGCACTGGCCCTCTAAGAATTGGTCCTTTCCAGCCCCTTACAGGTCTTCTCAAGCCAATCCCAGACAAGCAAAAAACCCAGGTCTCAGTCCCAGGGGACACACAGAACTAAGCAATGGGGGGCCTCCACTTCCAAATATGAGAATAATAAGACTCCACCCTATGGTAAACTGTCTCAATGACTTCCTTTTAAATTTTTCAAGCAATTATCAACTGACTGCCCCTTTGGGGGGAAAGATTGCACTTCATGCAAAGAATTGGGAACTCGTTACCCAGGACAAATGGGTTTTAAATGTAGTGTCCCAGGAATGCAGATTTCACTTCCATACGTTGCCAACACCAAGTGGGTGGCCGGACCTACCCACAAATCAGTGGGCAGAGGCCCAAAAACAAGTACTTTCTCTCTTAAGCATGGGTGCTATTCAACTGATACCAGAAGAGGAAAAGGGACAAAGTTTCTACTCGAGACTTTTCCTGGTACCCAGAAAAGACAATTCATGGCATCCTATCCTGGACCTGTCTATTCTAATCACCTTTTTGGAGATTCCAAAATTCAAGATGCTGACTCTTCAGTTACTTCCTATGCTAGGCAAAGATGCCTGGTTGGCAACACTAGATTTAAAAGAAGCATACTTGAACATCCCAATCAAGGAATCTTGCAGAAGATACCTATGCTTCAAAGCAGGCTACACGCACTATCAGTTCTCTGCACTGCCCTTTGGCTTATCTACTGCGCCCAGGGTATTCACAAAGTGCCTAGCTCCAGTCAATGCATTTTGCAGGCAAAGAAATATTCAAATGTACCCATACCTGGACGATTGTCTAATTGAGGCAGAAAGCCGGGTCATACTTTCGAATCATCTGGCCTTTGTAAAAAGGGTTCTAACTTGTCTGGGGTACACCATAAATTAAAAGAAATCACACCTGGTACCCTGTCAACAAATTATATTCCTGGGAGCAAGCTTGAATACAACTTCCCAGATGGCTTACCTCACGCCAGAGAAACAAATTAATTTGACAACCTACTTCAAACAAGTGGCCACAAAAACCCTGCTATCTGCAAGACAAATACTGCAAGGCTTGGGTTTCATGGCCTCCTGCATTCTTCTAATTCCATATGCAAGATTGCATATGAGGAAACTACAGTGGTATCTAAAAAGCCTATGGTGTCAACATTCTCAAGACCTAGAAACAATGATTCCTATCATACTTTCCCTACGCCTAGAGTTCTTTTGGTGGGCAGAGGCCTGCCACCAAAACATGGGACTACCTTTCACACTACCCCCTGCCGCCCAAGCCCTAACAACAGACGCATCCAACTATGCATGGGGGGGGGGGCTCACCTGGCAGGGAAGTGCAATCAGGGCAAATGGAACCCAAGTCAAATGCACCTGCATATCAATCAAAAAGAAATGTTAGCTGTACAGAATGCTCTGACAGCCTTGAAGGACCACATTCTTCCAGGACAACTAATGGTAAAGACGGACAACACCACTGTTATGTGGTACATAAACAAGCAGGGGGGGGTACACATTCTTACCCCCTCTGCAGACTAACCATGGCATTGTGGAACACAGCCTTGAGCTACCAAGTGGACCTACAAGCTCAATTGCTGCCAGGAAAATTATATACACTGGCAGACGGACTAAGCAGAAACCTCATGGACCCACACGAGTGGAAACTGTAACCAAGGATTTTCAACATGTTGACAAGCAAATGGGAAGCCCAGATATAGACCTGTTTGCTTCTCCCCAGAACTACCAATTGGGCAAATTTTTCACAAGGACTCCCCACAAACAAGCCTGGAAAGTGGATTTACCTCAGATTTTACAGTACTTAACTGAGATGCTTCATAAGGGCTGGTCTTTTTCCCTCCATTAAAATCCATGCCTCAGCCATTTCAGCTCATTATAACACAGAACCTCCCCTCTTCTCTCATCCACTGCCCAAGCAGTTCTTCAGAGGGGCCAAAAAATTGAGACCACCCAAGAGAGCTCCTACCCCAGCCTGGGACCTTAACTTTGTCTTGGAGAAACTCACTCTACCTCCTTTCGAACCAGCTGCTACTGCAGACTTAAAATTTCTTTCTTGGAAAACAGCTTTCCTTTTAGCAATCACTTCAGCTAGAAGGGTATCTGAATTACAGGCCCTTATGGCAGTGGAGCCTTTCATCATCTTTCATGCGGACAGGGTGTCCCTCAGAGCCAATCCATCCTTCATGCCCAAGGTGGTATCCAGTTTGGCTCTTAATCAGTCCATTCATTTGCCAACCTTCTTTCCCAAGCCACAGAATAACGGGGAACGGATACTGCATTCCTTAGATGTGCACAGACAACTTAGATTCTACTTGGACAGGTCTAAACCTCAAAAGAAATCTGAACAACGGCTGGTGGCATTTGCTGCAGGAGCAGAGGGGAAGGCTATTTCAAAGCAAACCATTTCTACATGGATAAGCCATTGATTTCATTTCTGCTATAAGCACCATGGAAAACCTATCCCCCAGGGGATCAGACCTCACTCTACCAGGGCTGCATCTACCTCTACAGCCTTTTTCAGAGGCGTCCCTACCAGGGACATCCTAGAAGCTGCTACCTGGAGTTCTGTACATACTTTCACCAGGCATTATCATTTGCCAATTTTCTCTAAATCCAGAGCTGGCTTTGCCACTGCAGTCTTGCAGGGCCTTATAGCCGGCCCTAATGCTATCTAAGTTCCTCCTCCCAACCATAGCTTTGGGAATCTACCCAAATGTAATGACTGCAACAGTGAAACACGAAGAACATAGTACAGTTGTGCACACTTACCATAAATGTAGATGTTCGAGTGTATTCACTGTTGCAGTCCTGGTTACCCTCCCTCCAGCCCCCTAACTTCTTTTGACTATACCTCTACTTTCCTTTACTATGCTTAAAAGCCTTTTTGGTGTATTTGCTTTTTTGTTGGAGGTATATCCTTGTACTTTTATATTTAATTGCTTCCCATTAGGAGGGCACCTGACATCTGGGGAAATAAAAACTGATGTAATCACGTCTGCTGCATGTTTTATACCCCTGACAACCTGACGTCATGGAAGAAGGGACAGCAACCAACGCAGGACCAAAAACTTTGTTAATCAGGCTGACTGAGGGCTACCTGCAAGCAAATAACCCAAATGTATTGACTGCAACAGTGAATACACTTGAACATCTACATTTATGGCAAGTGTACATAACTGTACTTTTTATCCCTTTGAGCCATTAGAGAGCGAGTGGGATTTGTTAGTCAGGAGGATATAATTGCTTTTATTCTAACATTCCAAATAGGAGCTAGTGAATTAAGTATGTTAAGGAATATGTTGTTAAATTCCAACACAGCTTCATCAAGGTGTAACAGTCTGAGGAATGACCACTTGATCCCTGAGAGATGGCTGTTTAATTTGCTGGAGTCAGAGTCTGTTAATCTGCGACATGCTTTGATCATATGTGGTCTACAGATATGAGGAGTAAAACAGAGGACTTGAAACTGGGCAGTGATCAGTGAGAGTGTCGGGAAGAGTTTCTGGAAAGTGATAATTTTGGGGATGAGATACGAGAAGCCAATTGAGGATGGAGAAATGATTAGAAGATTTGGTAATATAAGTAAGTGTGGATATTAGTTAGGTGAAACCATGTAGATTAATGGAGGAGGAGGGAGATTCAGAGCAGAGGGTTAACCAGTTAATGTTAACATCTCCTAAAAGTATAGTTTCATTGGGGAGGTCTTTGGAGAGTGAGGAAAGGATACATTCTTGTACTAAGATGTTGTCGCCTGGTGGTATATAGATTGCAGCTATGTTAAATGAAGAGTGGATATTTAATTTATAGTTTGCTATAAGAAGTTCTGCAGGAGAAGTAGGAGGAGGGGAGATGTTTAGAAGGGTAAGTGCAAGATAATTAGAGAACATAATGGCAATGCCACCTCCTTTTTTGGGGGTTCTGTCTAGTCTTAGGATATTATAGCCAGGAGGGAGGATGTCTTTGTCAGAAATATGCAGAACAAAAAGTAGCTTCTACCAAAGTGAATATGTAGTGAAAATCACTTCCTTTAATAAAATTTTAAAACCACAATCCGCACTAATATTTCAGCCACAGGTCTAGACAGGATAAGCGCTTTCAGTAAGATACGTTCATCAGATCCTATTGCGCTGACACAACTCTGATTAATTTAAACCAATCATGGGCTAAACAGCTCCATGTAAATTTCAGTTTATTAAAACCAGTGGGAGCCACTCTTAGCATAACTTCATAAATCTCTGGGCAGTCTGTATTATAAGTCTATTAATAAGTATAAGGCTATTTGTCACCAAAAGGGACAACCTTATTATTTTAAGAGCCCAAATATCCATACCAACACAAGAAAGAATAACAACAACCTCAGATGCATCATGACTTATAGTGCAGACTGCCCAGAGATTTGTGACGTTTTTAAAAAATATTGGCCCATTCTAACAGCTGATAGTAAAATCAGGAAAATTGTAGGTGAAGCACTATGCTTTACTTTTAAAAATAATAGAAATCTAAAGAGCCTATTATGTAATAATGATGGCATATGTACTGAGCAGCTGATGAATTAAAGAAGGCTAATAGGCACCCGAAGATGTAGTTTTTGCAAAGCTTGTAGTTTATTAATTCAACAGACAATTTTATGCATCCAGTTACCAGGAAAATTTATGAATTCCAAAGGGGCTTTGCAAACTGCAAAAGCAAGAATATTATCTACATTGCTACGTGCAACTTATGCCATGCCTACTATGTAGGTAAAACACACAGGAAGTTTAAGGAATGCATCCTTTGTCATCAACTAGATAGTAAAAATAAAAAAAACAAATGCCCTGTTTGGGTACATACAGGATAATCCAGGACATTCATTTAAATTTAGGGCCATTTCTTAAGTGTTAACATTCGTGGAGGAGATTTATTTAACAAAACAGTAAAAGAAGAAACTAAATACATCATGAACTTGAGAGCGAATCAGCCACCAGGTTTGAATCAGGTTATTCCACTCAAACCTATTTTAAAAGAGAGAAGTCTGAACAAAAAGAAGTAATAGAATGCTAATGACTGGTGTAGAAGTGGGTGTGTATGCTAAGAGTGGCTCCCATTGGTTTTAATAAACTGAAATTGACATGGAGCTGTTTAACTCATGATTGGTTGCTTGCTATTTAAATTAATCAGAGTTGGGTCAGCACAATAGGATCTGATGAAGGTATCTTACTGAAAGCAATTATCCTGTCTAGACCTGTGACTGAAATATTTGTGCAGCTTGTGGTTTAAAAGTTTTATTAAAGGAAGTGATTTTAACTACATATTCGCTTTGGTGGAAGCTACTTTTGGTTCTGTTTGCACCTGGTTCTCCTAAGTAAGCCTTCCTTTAGAGGTGCTCTTCTTATTTTCTGATTCCTTTGTCAGGAATATGGGGTTTCAGAGATGTTTCACAGAGGGTTATGATATCTGGGGAGTATTTGGATATCCAGGAATGGAATTCAGTGGTTTTGTTCATTATGCTTCTCAAGTAAATAGAATAAAGGGAGATGTGTTTAGTGAGGATATTAGAATGGGGAGGGGTAAACTGTGAGGTTATAGTTTCACTAGGGGAGGGGGAATCAGGTCCTGGGTTGGGGTGGATGTCACCTGCTAGGAGAAGGGTAAGGAGATTTTTTTTTATTTTATTTTACATTTGTTAACCCGGGAAAGTCCAACTGGATACATGTCCATTTTCAGCGGAGACCTGGGAAGAAAAGCTCCAGCATCACATTACATATATGAGAGAACAAATAAGCAGCCTAAGTACATAGGATTTCTATGAAGGAAATACTTATGAGTAAATTTCCAGTAATTATTTACAAGGTTTTGTTGTATATATTACATACCATGCCATACATTTTTCAGTTTTCTTTTACCAAGGTGTGCATTAGTTTAATACAGTATATGTCATTGAGTTAGAAGGAACATATTTAATTTAACAAGTATACCAGGGGATGCAGGATTGGGAATATGAAGTAAAATATGAGAACTGAGTAGATGATTAGTTTTTACTTTAGGAAAATTAGGCTTTAAAGAAATAGTCATTGTTTGATGAAGGAAGGTACATGAGAGAGAGAGAATGGAGAAATAGTTATGAAGGGGAGTGGCAGTTGTGAGAAGATTGGGGGATAAGTGTAGGTAGGTGACTGATAGTTGGGTTTCAGGGGGAAGCTATAAGAGGAGAGTATGTATGAGATGGTTAGGGTAATAGTATTTAGAAGTGTTAGGGGGAAGATAAAATAAATCATGGTGTGGTGTAATAGTCTAGTAGATAAAAAAATAAATTAGTAGCAAGTGTGGTAAAGGAAAAAAATATTTTTTTGGGTGGCAAAAGCCAGGGTACTGTTTGGCTAGGCTGATATAGGCCCTAGGGCCAATAGCCTAGTACCTACCTATGAACCTGTGAACCTATAATGGTAAGGTCGAAAGGGTTAAAGTGGAAATAGGTAGTTTGCTAGAAGGTGAAGTTGAGGCTATATAGTTAGTGTTACAAGTAGTAATTAGGGAGAGGAGGAGGGTATAGATGGGGAAGAATCAGATAGGAGCTCTGGAACTGGAGGAAGGGGTTAGTGGAGGTGTGGTTAACAGAGGGAGAAAATAAACCAGAGTCGGCTGGCCCAGCTATACAAGTTAAGTGGATGATCAAGAAACCAATCAATAAAGTTTTATGCAGGAAGGTATGTCCAGCTCAAGCTTGGGGTTTACTGAAGGTGGGATAGGGGGAGAAAAAACAGGGAGTTCAGGCAACCAGGCCCAAAAACTAGTTGCCAGAGCAGGCAGTAATAGGTAGTGAGGTTTTAGACCAAAAGTGTAAATGGGGCAGTTAAATGGAAAAATCTCAGGAGCACAACTGATGAGGAGTAACTGGTGAATTGCTCTCCTAGAATTACAGTACCACATAGTGGGAAGAGAGAAAAAAACAAAACTAGAGCTAGGGAAGAAAAAGTAGTAGAAAAGAAGGAAGGGAAACGGGGGTGTGAGACAAATGCTCTCGTAAACCCTTAGCGAATGTGCAAGTCTTTAATGAGACCAGGACACAGACTAAGTACAAAGGCAGAATGTGACTTCCATTAGCTTAGTAAGATAGTACAAGCTAAATCAGTACAGAAGCTAAGATCTCAAATGCTGTGCAAAGACAACTGCTGCATATACGTTTAGTCAGTCCCGTTCTATTCTCTTTAACGAGTCAGAGTTAGGATTCGAAATATATGGTAGACTGGCCAACAAGGCAGACAGCAAATTCAGGCTAGTGGATTAGGGGTAGACCTGCACTTGTTCCAACTGTGGGTTTATAAAAGGAAGATTCAGTCCCGTTCTGTTCTCTTTAGCGAGTCAGAGTTAGGATTCCAACTATACAGTAGATTGCCGACAATGCAGACAGCAAATTCAGGCTAGTGGATTGGGGGTAGACCTGCACTCATTCCAACTGTGGACAAATCCGCATTAAACGAAAGACTAAAATAGGATAATCCTACTGGCAAGCACACACACACACACACACAGAGAAATTGAGAGTGTTCAGTTAAGTGATGAGCAACTAATGAATTTGAAAAAATTGGATGATGGCTGGATTTCGAAAGCCCATACTACTTGTATTTGATCAGAATATTGCAGAGAATTGGAGAATATTTGAGCAAGAGTACAATATTTGTATACAAGCAGCTTATGCAGGTAGAGCAGCTTTACTCCGTAGCATATCGTCTACTCTGAGGTGATCTCTGCCTAACATGTAAAGCTATGTCAAACCCAGAGCTGTTGGACATGCTACACCTAACGAAATCCCAATCCCTCCAAGCTACACACACTAGGGACCTAAACCTTGTTACCACAATAAATAGGACACACTGGAGGGATAGATTCCTGTCCCAGAGACTTCCTGTACTCTGGAACAAGCTACCCATCTATGTCAAACAAAGTTCTTCATTAGCACTCTTCAAGAAAAATCTTGATGAGTGGATGGGAAATAGGAAATACACCCCAGGGATCACTTCTGTGTCTCTGCTGGACAGTGGCACAGGAAAATAACTTTCTTGGCTGGCATAAGCTATGGTACCTTGCTGGCTAGGCTTACGTAGGCCCTTGGGCCGATAGCCTAGTACCTACCTATGAACCTGTGAGATGCACACACCAGGGCATTCATTTTGCTAAACCTAGCTGGGTCAGAGGCCATAGAAAAAGAGCATTTAAATTATGTATGCACCAGTAGTATATGAAGGAGAAGGTGAAAACCGTCATATTGTTGTACAGGCTGAATCAAAGGAAGACCTCGAGTGTTTGAAGCGCAAGTTCAGAGAAATGTGTACCCCCCCAATGAATATTACATTAGAGAGGCATTTGTTTTACACAAGAGATCAGAAACCAGGGGAAACATTTGCAGCTTATATAACTGACTTGTGAAACAGAGCTAAAACATGTTGGTTTGGTGACTGAAAAGATGAATTGATAAAGAACAGGCTTGTGTGTGGTATTAGCAGTGCTGCTGTGAGAAAGATTTTACTTCGTGACAGTGATTTAACATTGAGTAAACCCATAGAGATTTGTCAAATTCATGAGGTGATGGAAAAACACATAAGTATGCTTGCGAGTGACAAGAGCATGATTTCAGTTGACTCCAGAGCACATGTAGATAGTATGTAACACATGGTGAACAAAAGCAGTCCAAAGCACGTGGCAGCTACAGGGTTTCCAAGGAAGGCATATAGCTTTCCAGAAAGTTCTAAAAAGGGAGCATGCTCCAGCTCAAGTTCAGTAGATTTCAAGCATGAATCAGCAAAACCCAAATCTAGTTTTATTGTTAACTGTTGCAGTATTGGTGCAAATCCTGAGTCTAAAAGAGAGAAGTGCGTATCATTTGGTCTACAATGTCACAAGTGTAAAAAATGAAACCATTTCCAAAAGTTTTGCAAATCAAGTAAGCCTCACACAGTTGTAAAGAAAGGTTGCAGAAAAAAAGTAAGTTGATCAGGTAGAGCCAAAGCAGTCAGCCCTCTACGTAGATGGTGTATCAGTGCTTGGTGAAGGAGTTGATGCAGTGATTTTATTGGCAAGGAGCGAATTGTTTTGTACCTTCCGGATTAATGGAAAATCCATAGAGCTCAAAGTAGACACTGGTTCAAAGTGTAATGTTATATCAGCAGACACATTTACTAAAGTGAGAACTAATGAACAAGTCAATGTGGCCAGTAGTGTGAGACTTGTTGCTTATGGAGGTGAAGAAATTCATACCAAAGGCTCAGTGATGCTTTCATCTTATTTGGCAGAGAAATGTTGCAACTTCTTATTCTATGTAGTCCGAAGACCAGTGCCATCTTTATTGGGTCTCAAAAATAGTTTCAGAATGAATCTGCTTTCTTTAGCTAAAGAAGTTCATCACATAAGTGCATTTCCGAGTTCTAATTTTTCTGAAGCCATTTTCTCAGAGTATACTGATGTTTTCGATGAAAAGTTAGGCAGACAACTGTGTATTCCATGAAGTTAGACCTAGAGGTCACTCCAGTAGTTAGACCAACAAGAAGAGTTCTGATATTTATGCAGGATAAAGTTAAAGCTCAGTTGGATAAGATGGCGCAGCAAGGTGTATTTTGTGCAGTCACAGAACCAACTGAATGGGTGTCATCCATAATAGCCACTCACAAAAAAGGCTCAGACGCAATCAGAATATGTATTGATCCAAGGGATCTGAACAAAGCATTAAAGAGACCATATCGTCCAATGCGCCCAGTAGAAGAAATTGCAGGTCTAATCCCAAATGCTACTGTATTTTCTAGTTTGGATGCAGAGAGTTATTTTGGCAAGTGATGATTGATTGCAAATCTTCATTTCTAACTACTTTTGGTACTCTGTTTTGCAGATACAGATTCCTAAGGATGCCATTTGGAATAAATTCTGCAATTAAAGTCTTTCAACCCACAATAGAGCAAATTTTTTAGGGTTATCCTTGTACCGTAATAGTAGATGTACTGGTTGGAGACAGTGGTGAAGCAGAGCATGACATAAACCTCAAGAAAGTTCTAGACAAAGCACATGAAGTAAACTTGAAGATCAGTCCTCTGAAGTGCAAATTCAGACTTCCAGAAGTTGCATACATAGGACATTTGTTTACGAGTACAGGCGGCTTGTGACCAGACCCAACCAAGGAAGCAGCTATTCTTGAAATGTCAACTCCAGATAATGTGCAAGCTCTACAGCTTTTCATAGGCATGGTCAACTATTTAGGCAAGTTTATACCAGACTTCAGTGAGTT
This sequence comes from Protopterus annectens, assembly GCF_019279795.1. Lineage (NCBI taxonomy): Eukaryota > Metazoa > Chordata > Ceratodontiformes > Protopteridae > Protopterus > Protopterus annectens. Next base: position 1,829,049,720 of record NC_056735.1, read on the forward strand.
GACAGCACTTTTAAGAGAGCAAACATGTTGAATCGTCATGGTTGGAAAAGCACCAGAAGACATTTGAAGTCTTCAAACAGAAACTTGCCACCCCACCTACATTATGATATTATGATATTATGATATGAACAAGCCAGTTACTCTTTCTTGTGATTCTTCAAAATGTGGTCTTGGCACAGTTGTACTTCAAGAGGCCAGACCAGTAGCCAAACTGAGATGCAGTATGCTCAATTTGAGAAGGAGCTTCTGCCAATAGTATTTGCATGTTCCAAGTTTCATGATTATATTTTTGGTCGAGCTCTTCAGATTGAAACTGACCATCAACTTTTAGTTACTATTTTAAAGAAGCCTATGCATTCCGCTCCAGCAAGATTACAAAGAATGATTATCAAATTGCAAAAGTTCAATTTCAAAATGGTCTACACAAAAAGCAAATTGCTCTACCTGGCTGATACCTTATCCAGATCGCCCAGAAATATGACATAACAGCTTGATGCAATGAGTTTTGACTTTGATGTGATGTCAGTGCATACTTTTTCCACCACTAGACTTGATGAGTTGAGAGATCATACTCAGACTGATCACGTTTTGCAAAAGCTCAGTCAGTACATTAATGTTAGATGGCTGTCAAAGCAATCTAGTGTTTCACTTGAAGTGCAATCCTATTTTCCTTACAGAGATGAATTGTTGATAGAAGATGGCATCATTTTCAAAGGTCCTAAAACTGTTGTTCCTACTTCCTTACAACAAGAATGTATCCAGATTTTGCACCATGGTCACTCAGGATCCACATCCACTAAGAGAAGAGCTAGAGAATTAGTATTTTGGACTTCATTGCTAAATGGCATTGATAAAGTACTTTCTTCTTGTTCAGTAGGCAGTAGTACTAGACTGCATTTACAAAGAGAACTGCTTCAGCTAAGTCCAGTTCCTGATCTGCCTTGGTCTGCAGTCACAACTGATATCTTTCAGTGGAACAGTCAACACTGTTTGGTTTTGGTAGACTCTTATTCAAATTGGTTTGAACTTGATCTACTACCTAACCTAACATCCACTGTTGTTACTAAGTTGAAATGCCATTTTTCAGTTCATGGTAGTCCACACAAAGTTCTTTCTGACAGTGGTACTCAATTTACTAGTCAGCTGGTTCAGAAATTTGCAAAAGAATGGGACTTTGTACATGTCAGTAATAGTCCTGAAAATCCCCGGTCCAATGGTCTAGCTAAACGTGCAGTGCAGAGTGCAAAGCAATTACTTGAAAGGTCAAAGCATGACAATTCCAATGTGTTCTTGAATTTGCTTAATCTCCGAAACACACCCCATGACAATGTTCTTGGCTCACCTGATTAAAGACTACTTTCCAAACAAACTAGAACTACACTACCCATTATTTCCATTTTATTGCAGCCTAAACGTAAGAACAATAAAGCCATCAAGGCTCAATTGTTTAAGAAGCATAATCTAGTTATGACAGATTGCGCAGATAAGTTCGTCCATTGAGGGAAGGAGAGACGGTACGAATCCAGACAGCAGCAGGTTTTGATCGAATTGGACAGATTGCAAGCATTTGTGCTGAGCTAAAAATCTTACCTGGTAGACTTTGAGGTGTAGAGTATAGGAGGGACCATAGACATCTTCCTGTACCAGAATCATTATCACTATCACAACATTGTTTCTGTGATGTAGACTCCAAATCAGAGTGAATCAGACACTATTTCCGTACCGGAATGTGTAAAAATTGTGATTCCATTCCAGAAAATGTTCTGAACATTCCACAGGTCAACCATTTTACAGAGAGAGTTCCCGTTGCTAATGCCCATTTTTATGTCACACAATATGGACAAGTATCTAAGGCTAGTGTGAAATACACAGCAACATCTACTTGATTTATATATATATATATATATATATATAGATATATATATATATATATATATATATATATATATAAATATATATATATATATATATATATATATATATATAGATATGTGTATTTAGTATTGTATAATGCATGACATAGATTTACCTGGGATTTCTGCATGACAAATACTTTCATAACATTGTACGATCTAGTTCTCATAGAGGGAGGATGTAGATCAGAGTGCAAGTAATGTGTGTGCTATATCTTTATGAAGCATGACAAGGCAATAGGTGCATGTATAAATCCCAGACACATGCAATCCCTACTGCCATTTTGAAGGAGCAGCCAGAGAGAGAGAGCATGCAAGATCAAAGTTGTTAGTTTGTATATAAGTTACTTTAAGTTAAAGTAAATAAACATCTATGGTGATGTGTTTGTATAAAATTAAAGCTGCTTGAACAGAACCATGAAGACTCTTCTATTGTGTCCTAGATAGGAGAGTAACAATAATGTTCTCTGAAAACAATCAGGGGTTTTCCCAGCTGCGAGAGTTTTAAGGGTAATACAAAACCAGTTACACTTGAAGTAAGGTTTTCTCAGTTTTTTTTAATGCAGTGGGGGATACTAATATAATCAGGTGTTTTTTTATTTTTCTCCCTTATTCTCTTTTCTTTGTTCAGTTTTAAGAAATGTAGGCACTGCAATGGAAAAAAAGTGGAAGAGGTGGGGGGAGAGAGGAAGGGTCTGTTTGAGAGTATGACAAAAGAAAAAATCGGTCTGCTGTTTCCCGTGCTTGCATAGTGGAAAGACTTGGTTAAAACCATAGGCATTATCCAATAACAAGTTTATTACAAATCATATAAATTAAAAAGAATATTGAATATTATAAGGCTCTTTTTCTCGTAGACAAAGGTGCCCTTTGCAGTTTTGCGTCTGGTTTGCACATCACTAGAAGACAATTTGATAAAGAGAAATGGCTTGGAGAAAGTATTTGCTTGAAGCATACAAGCGTTTTCTCACCTAGGAGAGCTATAAAGATAGACAAAATCAAATAGCACTTACTAATAGGACAGGCTGTACCATGTGTTTTAGCATGACTAACCGTCCCTTTTGGTTAACTCTAGCCTGTCTGTGTGGCTGTCAACTTAGAATTTTTTTTCTTATTAGGAAGCAAAAAACTTCAGTATTTGTGAATATGTACATAGTTTTGTGTGTTATTAAGTTAATAAATTTTAGGGAGTTTTGGGGGATTTGTTTGTTCGGTTTGAGGGCTTTCAAAAAACCAAAAAGTTATGCATGATGTGGCATAGGCAAAAATGGATATGACAAGAAACAACTGTATAAAAGACCAACCTGCCGAACAGTATATGCATGTAACAAAAAAGTTGAAACTAGACATTTAACAAAAAAGCAGTTATACATAAAAGGTGGTAATAATAACTATATAAGAAAATGATGCTTTCTGTGATGATTGTCAATCTGAATGGTCTTACAGATAAATATAAAAAGGAAAGAGTAGTGAATTATATTAAAAATATAGAGTGCAAATAGCTATGCTACAGGAGATACTGGGAAAGAACTGAACATGTGAATTTGATCAAGAAAGGTTTTCAGGGTGGTTATTCAGTGGAATATCTGGGGCAAAGGAAAATATGAGTACTTATATTAATTCCAAGAACACAAAAAGAAAATCCAAGGGGTGCCGTTTGCCAGGCAGTGCAGGAAAAAAGATAAGTCACTGATATAAAACTTAAATGAAACGTACGCTCATGATTTTGATAATAAGTTTAAACCTGTGAAGAGGTCTAAAAGGCTGGGTAACTAGCATAGGGAAGGTGCTTTTTTAGAACACCGAGATCCAGCTACAGGGGATGGGGGAGGGGGTGTGAGAGGAGAGAGAGAACAGAAGAGAGAGGGGGGAGGAACTGGAGAAATTAACTGTAATGGATGATTCAGTGTCAGTCAGACATTATTCAAACCCATGGTGATGTTATGATAACCCACAGGGGATTTAATATTTTTAATTATTTCATTCTCTTAATTTCACCAACACATTTTTCCCTTTTCAGTAAGGGATTCAAGTTTATTCCGACCCCCAAATTTAATATTGTGGACACTATTATTGAACTTAAATTATATACATGTTAGTTGAATTTTTTTGATTAACCTCGATGTTAAGAAACTTCCTGATTATGATGACTCTGTTAGAACTCATATTTCTAATAAAAACCTTTTAAGAAAAACAGTGTTTATAATCCACCTTTGAACAGCACCATAGCTGTTTTTGAAAAGGCCTGTGAGAAAGAGATTTATATTCTGAGATATTCTCTGGGTCCTTGTATGTTCAGCCTTACCAAGGAAGAAAGGGAATCAGTGGTGGAGCTTAGGAAAAATCAGTCAGGTGGGGGGATTGTTATTGTGTAAAAAGATGATTATGTCTGCAGCATGTATAACCTTTTACAGGATACTGATAAATATAGTGTTGTTTCTGGGAACAAAATTATTTTGCATACAGAAAGATTGATCTTTTTTTAGAAGATGCCCTTATGCAGGGTAACATTGATGTTGATACTTACAGATTTCTTCTTGACAAATCCCCTGCATTCCGATTTTGTTTTGTATACCCAAAATACATAAGGGCATTCAATGTCCTCCTTATAGGCTTATTGTATCAGCTAATAACTCTAAGACATACCCCCTTGTAGTTTACATTGGTAATATATTGAAAGATTATACTACATCTGTGTATCGCATTCCTAGAGATTCTTGGGACTTTTTGGCAAAGGTCAAAACACACGTGGCTAGTATTTGTGGAGGTTTTTCCACCACTAATATATTGGATCTTTTTTCATCCATTCCTCCTTCCCTTGGTTTGGAATTGTTTTTTGAAGCTATTATAGAACTCACCCCGTTATTCAATACAACTGATAATCTCATTGTTGAACTTATGGAATTAGGATTGACTAATAATTTTATCACATTTGAAGGGGAGTATTACAGTATTAAGTTAAAGGTGTGGCTATGGGGGTAAGTTGTGCCCCCATTTGTGCTATTTATTTTTATATAGCTTAGAAAAACATTTTATCTTGTCAAGTTGTTATGCATTTAGATTGTTCAGTTACTATAGATACCTTGACAATATATTTATTTTATAGAAGGAATGTGATTTTGATCTACATATTTTTATTGTACCTTAATGCCTTAACATCTCTTTTTGTCCTTTACTGGACATTTTCACACAGATTCAATCCGTTATTTGGATGTGGCTATTTTTAAGGACTTCTGTAGGGGTAGGTTATGTTCTAAGGTTTATAGAAAGCCTTCTTTTTCTAACAGTTTCTTGGATTATCATAGTTGTCATCCTAAGTATGTTCAACAGAACATTTTTCAAGGGCAGTTGGTAAGAGCAGCCCGTATGTGTTCTGATTTTGTCCATTTTACTGTTGATGTGGAGATTCTTACCCAGTTCTTTTGGAGAGGGGTTACGCTAGGGAGTTTTCAAATAAGATTGTAAGTGAAGTGGCTGAATTGTGGGGGTACAGGATAAAACCCCCTACTAGCTTGTGACAATTCCACTTGCATTGGTTCACAAGTGTCTTTGGAACCTTTGGATTCTAATATGCTTCCTAGCGTTAAATATACACATGCTTTAGTTGTTAATACCAAGCAAATTATATTAAAGAAATTGTGAACAGGACCTGGAACATATTTAAGGGTGACAAAAATATTTATAAAATATTGGGCCCTTTGCCTTTTTTGTGTTTAAGATGGGTCGTAATTTTAAATAATTTTTAAACATCCATGTAATTTATTATATTCCATCAATGATGGTAAGAAGGGTACTAAGAAATGTGGCACATGCCATCAGTGCCCTTTTATATTAGAAGGGACAGTGATATCAGTTGGTCAACCTTGTATCAATATTGTGTTGAAAAATGAGAATTGTTTCACAAAGGGGGTAGATTACATCACAGTATGTCAAAAATGTTCCAGTTTTTATATTGGAAAAACAGTGTGTCAACTCAGAAACAGTGTATATAAACACACTTATGCAATCAGTAGAGGTAATGAAAATAATGCCTTGTGTAGGCATGTTTAGGAGTGTCCAAGATTCACTACGTTTTTTATTTGAGATAGTGGGAATTGTTTCCCAGGATATTAGAGGGGGTGACTGGGAAACCAAATTAGAAATGAGGGAATTGTTTTGGCAGCTTAGATTAAATACTGCCAACAATAAGGGTCTGAATGATTGTATTTCTACCTTACCAGTTTTAAAGATCAAAGCTGCTCAACTGTAAAGAATGGTTCATGAACATATTTTAATAGCAAACTATGTATTGACAATGCTTTTTTATCAACTTTTTTATTTAAGTTTTTCTTCATCCATGTTTTTAATTTTGTTTAGTATTTTTTATGATAAGAATTTTGTGTGTTATTCCATATTTAGTTTCATCTAAGTGTTTGTGTGGTGCTTACACTTTAAAAGAGCATGTTCAGTTAATTGATTATGTGTTTTTTTGATTTTTGTGACTATAAAAATTATTTACTTGTGTGTTATGATGGTTCTGAAGAAGTACATTTTTTGAGGATGAAAGCGCTCAATCTTATTTGGTTTTGAATAAAGTGTTTTCATTTTTCATTGTGCCTTGGTGGTTCCAAGTGGTTTTAGCAACTGCGTACATTTCATTTAAGTTTTATATCAGTGGCTTATATTTTTTCCTGCACTGCCTGACTAGCGGCACCCCGTGGGTTTTCTTTTTGTGTTCTTGGTATTACTTTGCTGCATGGGTTCCCGTTATTTAGACTGTTTTACTTATATTAATTGGAAGAGGAGGTCCAATAGTGATAGAAGAGGGAAAAAAAGATAATAATGGAAGATATAGTACCAAGGAGCTACTGGCTAGGAATGGGAATTACACTGACATGCATTAACATCCCACCTAAAACTGCTTTAATTGAGCTTAAGAAAGTTCTGGGAGAAATAATCAGCTTTCTGCAAGGAATATTACTTATAGGTGGAGACTGGAATTTGGTTTGCAACAGTGAAGATGTGTCTGGTGGGCCTAAAAGGGAAGATATAACAATAGAGGGTAGATTTTTGAAGAAATTTATGAAATTGTTTCACATGGAAGACGTCAATTCAGTAATAGGAGTTCGGAGTGAGTTTGCATATTATTCACCATGATATAAAAACTGGGCTAGACTAGATAGATTTTATATCTCTCAGGAACATGTGTATTTAATTGAAGGTCTCGAAATACACCCAATAACTATTTCAGATCATGCACCAATAATAACAAAAATAAAAATGAGACACTGGCACTTTCCAACCTAGGAATGAGTTGTGGAATTAATTCAGGAGCTACTTGAGAAGATAGAATTTTCTTCTGTAAACATAGCTAGGGAGTGGGGTAAAATTAAAGTGGAGTTTAAAACTAGGGTGGAAATAAAAGAAAGGGAGATATGGTTAAGAAATAAGAATTATTCAGAGGGACTGACAAATGTTAAAGTATTGCAAAATGGAGGGGGGGTCTCTCAGAACACGTAAAGGAGCAACAACAGAATGCTAAACAGAAAATAAGGGATTCCCTCGATAATATGCATGAATTTAGAATGAGTACAGTTAAGCAACTATTTAAACCAAACGGAAAAGCAAACTGAGAAATTAAAAACGGTCACAGGACAGAACCAATATTGAACCTGCGAATGTTTACTAAAAACAAACTGTTATTTATTGAAGTGCTTTTCGTGTACTCGATGAGCACACTTCATCAGAAAACCATTAAAATGCACAAGTCAGGTTTATATATCAAACAATCAAGGATTCAATTAGGCTTTCAAAATACCCGCCTTTGTTTTTCTTAAAGCTACAAATGTGTAAACAATACGAAATGACACTTAATCACCCTTCGCTATGCAAATATATGAATATATATATATATATATAAGTTAGCAATCGATAATTATCAGCCTAAAGCAACAATATTAAGCCCAGGGAAATTATTACATTTAACTTATATAGCCGTTCGTGTTTTGAAGTTATCAAGAAGTATTGGGAATTATTTGGTACTAACCATAATATTTGTGTTATACTGGGTGATGGCCCAAGAGTTATATATAAGAGGGGTTACAATCTTAAAAATTTACTTGAACGTCAACAAAAGGTACCTGTGAAAATCGCTGGCATGTTTAAATGCCAAGATTGTAATTATTGTAAATTTGTCGACAACTTGTATTAATTAAAGGTTAATGGTCATCATATTAAATTTAAAGCTAAATTTAACTGCAGTACTAGAATGGTTGTTTATGTGGCTAAATGCCAAAGGTGCCCCGCATTTTATGTGGGTAAAACGGAGCGTAAACTCCGTGAAAGGATGTATGAACACCTATACGCTATTAGTAGAATGAAATTGGATAATGCATTGGCCAAGCATATTTCAAAGTGCAGTAATCACAGCTTTAGATTTGCAGTTATTGACCAAGTTAACCAAAATAAAAGAGGGGGTCTTCTAGTTTGTTGTTGGAAGAATTGGAATTGGAATGGCAGATCAAGCTTAATGCTTATAATTTCCCTGGGCTTAATGAATCTTATTCAATTGCAAGTGTATTATAACTTAGAGTTTGAGACGTTAATATCTATGTCATAACTTAGTCTAGTTTTTTCTTTATATATTTTTCCGTACTTTTTAAAAGGTTTATTTTAACTGCTGACTCTGGGGAGACATGGGTTATGTAGATATACATGATCTAACCAAGTATTAATATACAATAGTGGTTTAACAGTGTAATTTATGTTATATGCATAGAGTGTACAAATGGATATTTTACGCATGTATATGTGAATATAATATTGTTGCTTTAGGCTGATAATTATCGATTGCTAACTTGTATATATATATTCATATATTTGCATAGCGAAGGGTGATTAAGTGTCAATGTTAAGTTGTCAATCTCGCCTTCATTCTTGCTGGATGGGTTCACTTACTAAAGCTCGAGAGCTAATTTTACTGGCTCGAGGCAACCCTATATCCCATGGTGCAAGGCGATAACTACCCAGATCTTGTTTAGGTGCTTTTTACGGCTCCTGGTAAGTTTTTCAAATTTCAGACTTTTAGACTCTCCTCTTTAGTTTTAGTCACTACCGTTGTTGTGTAAACTCTTAACGATTAGTTTAACCCTATCTCCGTTAGTGTTCCCTTTTTTTCCAGTTATTTATCCCTTCCCTAAGTTAGGCCTTAAGCCTCCCCTTTCCTAATTTTTTGTCAGGGATTCTGTGTGGTGTTTGGGTGTGTTTGTATCCCTGTTTTAATTTTATTTGGATTGGGTGTTTATTGTGTGTGTGTCTGTGTTTTTTGCTACTTAGTGCTTCCTCGACACAGTTATGTTGAAGGATACAAAGGTCTCAGGCTTCAAGAAGTGTGACTCGTGCTGTCAGAAAATGTCTCTGACAGACGGTGGACCTCTGCACCTGCAGGACTCTTGTGCTATCTGCCATGCCTTCAGCCCAAGAGTCCTGCAGGAGCGCAGAAATAAATTAATACTGAGGGGCTTATTAAAGCCTGAGAGCTCCCTGACTAAGTCGGCCCCGGGAAAGCCCTCAAAACCAGTTAAGCCTTTGGCTCCAAGCCCTAAGCCATCGGCTACTGGTTCGCCTTCTGTGACGAGAACGGCTCCAGCCGGTGCCGATCCTTCTTTGTCACAGGTTACAGTATCGGCTCCATCAGGTGCCAATACCGCTAAATCTGGGCACTCAGTGTCGGCTCCGGCTGGAGCCGATGTATCCTCGGCTCCTTCGGCTCCACCTATCTCAAGAAAGAGATCAAGATCCCCGTCGTTGGAGTCGATACATTTGGCTCCGAGATCACCCCTGCTCTCGGAGCGGAGCCATCGGAGCCAGTCTTCTCGGTCGTCCAGGCTATCCGACCACGACCTTGAGAGAGTGGTGAGTAGACTATTAAAGTCTCAGGCATTAGCCCAAATGCTCCATAGCCCGTCTCAACAGACAGTAGCTATTACACATTCACCTAACATTCATCCTTTGACTCTCTTACAGAGCTCGGAGCTGGAGCTCCTCAGAGCCGTGACTGTTGTGGCTTCCGAGCCGATACCACCTCCCCCTTCGGCTCTGTCGTCCTCTGCTCCGATCTCCTCCTTGATGCCTTCACTGGAGGGATCCGGGCATCTGGTCTGTGGCATCGGACACTTGGTGAGCTCAGCCCCGACATCAGCCTCGGAGCCGTCCTTGTCGGTGCGGCCTGGGGTTCCTATCTCTTTGGAGCGGGAGCCTTCTGGCCTTTCTGATGGGGGAGGTGATGAGGAGTGTACTAGCCCCAGGGCGTAGTCAACGGTCAGTTCCATCAGCTCCTCCCACTACAGTGCCTGCTGACGTCTCTTCCCACTCTCTTGCTCCCGGATCCAGAGATCCAACGCCAATATCTTCCTCTTCCGAGGCTTCTCCTGACCTGTCAGGTGAGCCGCATAAGAGGACATGAAACATCTAGACTCCGCCCGAGTCTATTACATCCGATACTGACTTGGATGAGTCGGAGGGATCCCCAAGGTCCCCCTCTGAGGATGTCTCTTTCTCAGACATCCTTGAACTCCTTAAGCAGAGGGGGAACTGGCCTTCCCTTAATCCTTCCTCCACCTCCTGGGTGTCTCCGCATGGACGTGGTGGCTCGGAAGGCATGGATGGCCCCAGACCCGATGGAACCCATTCCTCGGAGGCCTTCTAAATTCATTACGGCCCCACCTGATAGGCAATTTTGCAGCCACCAAGAAGGAATTAGCTGATCCTTCAGTACCTGTCCATCCTCCTAACAAGGATTCCAGGACTATGGATAGATATTTTCTTCAGCGACCTTCGCTGAACTATTAATAATCACTTCACCCGTCTTCAAAGAGATGTTCTTAAAGAGTTGGGGAAGTTTTACAGGATTCCCAGGATAAAATTAACTCTCAGCTAGGAATCCTAAACTCATTGTTAACTCCTCCATGCTCCTCATTTCATATGCAGCCGATGGAGCGCGCAGGCACAGGAGTGGCTTCAATCCTGGTTCAAGGCATCCTTCACAAACTCTCCCTTTGATGGTTCGTCCTTGTTCGGACCTCAAGTGAAAGACACCTTGACTAGATGCGAACAAGATGGCAAGACTCTTTCTGCCATAGGAGTCCGTTTCTCCACCCCTTCAAGACCTTACCCAAAAGGTCAGAAGGGAGGGAAAATGTGGTTCCGCAAATCTCAAGGAGTCACGCCTGGTCAGTTTATCCCCAGAGGCAGAGGGGGTAACAACAACAGATGCCGCCCTAGGGGCAGAGGGGGTCCGCAGAATCAGGGTAGCAGGGAGTCTCTCTCTGACAAACCTTTCCAGCATCCCTGAGAATGTTGCCCAATTGTCCACCTTCGGAGGCAGTCGGGGGAAGATTATCGCTGTACCCAAAAGCCTGGCTTTCTCTTTCTCAAGACAAATGGGTACAGTCGATCATATCCGAGGGTTACAAAATTCCCTTTATCCAAACCCCAATTCAGCAAAAAGGAACCCTACCAGATGTTCCACCCGGTCTAAGGGAACTAGCAGTACCAGAGATATCAAAACTGCTAGCAAAAAGAGCTATCCAGCCAGTCCCAGCAGACCAAATAGGATCCGGAATCTACTCAAGGTTCTTTTTAGTACCAAAAAAGACAGGGGACTGAAGACCAATATTAGATCTCAGCAAACTAAACAAGTTTGTAAAGAAAACAAGGTTCTGGATGGTCACGCTTCAGTCCATTCTACCCTTTCTGGGCAAGGACAATTGGATGTGCTCGGTGGACCTTCAGGATGCGTACTATCACATAAAAATTCACAGGCGCTCCAGAAGTTTTCTCCACTTTCAGCTGGGGGCCAGTCACTTCCAGTTCAGAGCCCTGCCATTTGGACTCACTACACCCCCCAGAGTGTTCACCAAATGTATGCTCACCTGAATTCCAGGTGTTTCCATATCTAGACGACTGGCTCCTCAACTGCCACCACCAGGCATCAACTTCTCCAAGCCAGAGATTACACCATTCACATTTGCAGAGAGCTAGGGATTTCTATAAATTTCGAAAAATCTGCCTTGTCGCCCTGTCAATCTATTACCTTTATAGGAGCAAAATTGGACACCGTACAACTTTCAGCAAAGTTAACAGACCAAAGGATCTTGGATATTCAAAACCACATCCATGTGATTCTTCAGAGCAACAAAATTCAGGCCAGGTTTGCCCTGAAAGTATCGGGTCTTCGCCATAACACTTCTTCCTACAATGGATGCTGTTAATGGTCCTTTCAACGACTTCCCATCGTCACAGGATCATAATAACTCCAATTTGCAAAAGGCATCTGACCTGGTGGATATTGTCCCCTCAAGTCCATCAGGGCAGACCCTTTGTTCCTCCCGCCCCGGTCGACACGATTACATCGGACGTCTCCCTGATCGGGGGGGGGGGGCATTATCAGGGCAGGATGGTCCATGGCACTTGGCAACCTTTCGAATGCCACTTGCACATAAATGTCCTGGAGATGAGAGCAGTGACTCTCTTCCCCTGGGAACTATTTCAGTCCAAACAGACAATATGTCCGTAGTGTGGTATATCAACAAGCAGGGCGGAACCAAGTCCTATCCACTGTGTCGAGAGGCACTCAGACTTTGGCAGTGGGCAATCTCTTCTCAGCAGTTTCTGATATATCCCGGAAATCCAACATCATAGCGGACAGGTTGAGCAGAGCTATTCTCATGCCTCACGGTGGTCTCTCAAACAATCTGTGACGGAAGAGATTTTTCAGAAGTGGGGCCTTCCAAAACAGCAAATGCCCGACTTCTTCTCTCTCTTTCCAGGCCATCCCCTAATCCAAGATTGGCCCAGGGGACTTCTATATGCCTTTCCTCCTTTTCCTCTAATACCACAAGTAATTCAGAAAGCAACCGCCTTGAGAGCCAAGATGATTCTCATTGCCCCTTATTGGCCTCGACAGATATGGTTTACATTCCTACATCGTTATCTTTTGGTACAGCCATGGCATCTGGACCTGGTTCCAGATCTTCTGACCCACCAGTCGGGGCAGCTGCACCAATCCATACCTTCTCTCAACCTCACTGCTTGGTTGCTCCACTTCCATCCCTAGCCAGGCTTCCTATGATTTCTAATCCCGTCCAGGATATCATAGTAGCTTCCCTTAAATCTTCCACCAGAAGGATTTGCACTAGTAAATGGCAACGTTTCTCCTTCTGGGCAAAAGCTAGGAACATAGATCCCTTTACTGCTCCGATTCATTCAGTCTTGGACTTCGAGATTTTTCATTCAGGATCTTCTTCCTCCACAGTAAAAGTTCAGTTGGCAGCCATTTCAAATTTTCATATTGGCTTGTTGGACCACAACATCATGTCACATAAACTTTGCAAGGCATTCCTTAGAGGTATATTTTTGCTTAAACCTCCGATTAGAGACCCCCCACCACAGTGGGATCTAAATTTTAATTTTAACATCCTTAATTCTTCCCACCTGTTCATTGAAATTTCTAGTCGCCATTACTTCTGCCAGGAGAGTATCTGAGCTTCATGCCCTCTGCATTCGTCCTCCCTACTTAATATTCCACAAAGACAGAGTTTCTCTAAGGACTAATCTGTCTTTCTTACCCAAAGTGGCACTTAAATCAATCTATTGATCTTCCAGTTTTCCCAATTTATTCTGATAGAGTGGAACAAAACTACATTATCTCGATGTTATATTATCTGGACAGAACCAAACAATTTAGGAAATCTGATCAACTGTTTTTATCCTATGCAGAGAACAAGAAAGGCCTTCCCAGTATCCAAGGTAACCCTATCTAGGGTGATTACATGCATTTATCAACTCAGAGGTAAACAGTTGATTGCCCATTCCACTAGAGCACTAGCTACATCTACAGCTTTTCAGGCTAGACTCAGCAGCCACATGGGCCTCTCCTCATACCTTTGTACAAATTAGACTTGGCCTCCAGAAACAGAGCAAATTTTGGTTCCACAGTCTGTTCCATTGAGCCACCCAGGATAAAGGTGGATTGACAACTTAACATTGAGAAGTTATGTACCTACCGCATAACGTTCCATGTTGTCTCTCGCTTCTTTTCTTCTCTTTCTCGCCCACCCATCCCCTAGCCTGGTCAGAGCGTGAAGATTGTTCCTCTTCCTTGAAGAGTCTTGATCCAATTTTTCCAGCTAATCAGCTCACTAGTGTCACTAGATCAGGTTGGTCCTTTTCTGGGGATTATTACCTCTTCCTCCTCCTCCCCAGTTGGAAGAATATATTGCATAATTTTTCCTTAGCTACCAAACGAGATCTGGGTAGTTATCGCCTTGCATCATGCGATATAGGGTTGCCTCGAGGCCGAGGATCGGCTCTGAACCCATCCAGCAAGAAACATAACTTCTCATTTATTGTTTACACATTTGTAGCTTTAAGAAATATTTTGAAAGCCTAATTGAATGCTTGATTGTTTGATATATAAACCTGACTTGTGCAGTTTAATGGTTTTCTGATGAAGTGCAATAAATAACAGTTTGTTTTTAGTGAACATTCGCAGGTTCGTTCTTGGTTCTGTCCTGTGACCGTTTTTAATTTCACTGTTAAGCAACTGTTTTGATAATAATTCTAGAACACAAAAACTTTTAGCACAACAACTCAGACAACATGAAGTGGAAATGGCTGTCACCAAGCTTAGGGAGCCTATAACAAAGTAGATAACAAGAGATCCTGTAGAAGTATTAGAAATATTTCAGAACTTTTATGAAAGTTTGTATAAAGCAGAGAAATGTGGAAATCAAGAAAAGGTACACATGGAAATGTTTATGGAAGTTTTAAATATGGTTAGAAGTAGATGAGGCTCAATTACTGACAGGATAGGAAGAGATGAGATAAAAATGGCTATGTATAACCAATCTACATGGAAGTCACCAGGAATAGATGGTATTCCTGTGGAAGTATGGAAGTTAGGAGGGACAAACTGATAAAGATCTGGAAGGCTTTGTTTAACAGTATTATAAGAGGAGGAGAAGCACCAGCATCCTGGAAGACAGTGATGTAACAGTAATACCTAAAGAGGGTAAAGCTCCTTTGGATCCAGCTTCATATAAACCCATTTCAATATTAAACCATGATTATAACATGTTTATGTATCTAATGGCTAAAAGAATGGCAAAAGTAATGCCAAAATTGATAGACATGGATCATTTTGATTTTGTGGAGGGAAGGCAAACATTTGACAATATTAACAGAACATTGATGATCTAGAGGGAAGCAGAATGTAAGAAAATGCCACTTTTATTGGTGGGTCTTGATGCAGACAAAGTATTTGGCAGAGTAGACTAGGCCTTCATGAGCAGGGCAATGGAAGCATTTGCTTTTCCTGATACAATTATAAGGTTGATTAGAAGTGTGTATGAGGGATCAAAGGCAAAAATTAAAGTGGGTAGGTTCTTTTCTGATAACTTCTGCTTGAAGGCAGAGTTGTCCACTTTCTCCTTTGTTTGCATTATATTTGGAACCATTGGAAAAGAAAATAAGGGACTCATAAATTCAAGGATATAATTGGTATGCTAGTCAGGAAAAGCTGGCTGTGTTTGCAGATGATATTTTATACATGACAAAACCAGAAAGGTACATTGTTATGGAGCATTTTGAGACAGTTTCAGATCTCAAGATACAAAATGAATGAAGCTAAAACAAAGGCAATAGCTGTAAATTATGTACCCACGCATGAGTTGGACCAGCAATATCCATATCTTTGGGGACATAATAAAATGAAGTATTCAGAAGTATGGATTAGAAATTACTTTGTTGTGGCAGCTAAGGATATATGGGAAGAGACTAAACAGAAGATAATACAAAAATTGAGAAACTCAAAACTTTGTTATGTTGATTTGGATACTAAGATACAAGCCATTAAAATGTTTTTAGTCCATTTAGTCTAATACACAGGTCAGTTCATAGGTTCACACTAGACTAACCACCCATTTTAAGCCTAGCCAATTACCCCATGTGAGAATCAAACACTATACCTTGTTTCTGTAAGGTAAACTCCCTAACCATTATGCCAACCTCCCACCAGACATATTTTTATCAACCAGAGGAGTAGATATGGATAGTAGTTAAAAAAGCGTTGAAGGATTTTATATGGGAAGTGAAGACAGCAAGGATCAAGTGGGATTAGCTTATTTTTCCAATAGAACAAGGTGGACTATGATAACACAATTTGAGGGGTATTTTAGAGCAACACAGTTAAGGCTGTTATACATAGCACAAGCAGAAAGTGGAAAGGAACGATGTTGATGCAGTAAGGAAGCTCAAGAAATAAAGATAGATTGGGATTTTTAATACAGACTTTTAAGGAGAACAATAGAAATCATACTGAGTATTATATTCATAAAATATCAGGGAGTATTATAAGAACTAAACCAGCATGAGAATGGAGAAAAGAGATTTTGCCGATAGGTGAGAGGGGGCTGGAATTTATTGGAGAAAACTGGCAAATGAACCCCAAGGTGTTGGGAACAAATAACTAGAAAGAGAAAGGTAAAAGAATGGGAAGAGGTCAATAATTTATTTGGACTTCAGGTTAGAGGTTGCCTTCCCTATCAGGGATTGATATCAGAGTATAGGCAAAGAGAAAGAAATAGGGAGCTCCTGAATGAAAGACCAGCACTAGTAGAGTTTTTAATAGAATCTAGACCAGAAGCTGCCATTAAAAAGGAATAATTAGTAAAGCATATAAATATTTTACAATAATTATAAAAATCAATTAGAGGAGCTTAGAAAGGATTGGGAAGAGAGATTGGATAAGCAGTTCACAAAGAGACGATTGGGGGGATATATGTATATCTCTCAAATATGCAACAAAGTCTAGAAGATTTAGGATTTTTGCCTGGAAGTGTTTACATAGGTATTTTTATACCCCAAGTAGACTCCAAACAATTTTTCCTCATGTAGATAGCAAATTTTGGAGGTGTGTCGGGCAAGAAAGACGTATTTGGGAACATGTTTTTTGAGTGTGTAATGAGCTGGTAGAGTTTAGGGATTCCCTGCAGACTTTGTCAATGATGCTGGATGAGTGGATTGGTTTGACTGGTGAAGTGATTTTTTTTGAGTTATGGTACAGAATCAGAATTAGTTAGACATAGTAAAGCCTTGCTGAGTGATGTGCAATGTCGCTCATACTTTGCAGTAGCATGTAGACTTTTGTGTACCGTCCGGACATATGAGTCAACCAGAGGCGGACTCCCAAATGAGATGAATACTGCAGCATATGGAAGAGAAGGACATCTATGATTATGGTAAGATTTTACACCACTGTTCTTTCAGCTGCCCTTCAAAGAGGATAATGTTTTCCAGCAGGAAATGAAGATATAGTTCCAGCACTCAGTGCCCTGAATTTCACAGTTTGGAGGCTGAAGTTCTGATTCCTAGCAGGAATTTTTTTTTTCTGTCATTTAGTTTACTTTTGCAGGAAGCTAGAAAACATGTTAATTAGGAAGTTTAAATTGTCTAAACAGGAGTGATACCAACAGCAGTAAACTTTTCTGCTATCATTTTGTTAGGAAGCTAGGAGATGCTTTACTAGGAAATCTTGAATTGTCTGGACAAGAATGGTGTATTGTCAGAAGTATACTGTCTTCAAGAGAGACTTCTAGAGAGAGTAATATTTTCACTCTCCTTCAATATTTAGGAGTTATTCTTATGGGGAAGAGGGGTTTGGATGGATGGATGGATGGAGTCTAACGCTTCCCTATGTTTGCATTTTTCTTTAACAGTATGTTTATTTTTACTATGTATTTTAGTAAGGGTGTGCCTTATAGCTCTGAATTTTGCATTTTATCTAAAGTAAAAAAAAAAAGAAAGAAAAATTAAGAGATTGAAGTTCATTGGTTTCAAATGCCTATCCACATGACATAAGTGGTAGAACTACCTGTACTTCATCGGAGCTGTTCTGCTGAAGCAGGTTTTCATTATAATATTAACTGCTACTCTCAAAAACTCTACTCCTGTTGTTAATACTTACGTAACTGTTTTTATCTTTTGTTTTATATGCTTGTGCCCTGTCTTCTTCTGCTGGATACTTTGCAGAACATCTGTTGACACTGTTATCCCTGTAGACTTTGCCCTTAGAGAGGACAGAAACGTAAAGACCATAGTATAAATTGTGTTGAGTTAGACATTTTATGTATCTCTTCACTGAGGTGGTAGTTACTGGCCCTAGCAACTAGCATCCTTTTGCACTTTATTTCCTGAGAACATTTATTCATTGTTACTAGGAAATCATTCATTAGGTCTTTAGGTTGTGTTTCTACGTGTTCACAAGTAATGAAATTTGTGATCTAAGGCTGTTTTACAAAACCTACATGTTGTCCACTAGGTCTTGCATTATACTTCAGAAATGTTCTTGCACTCTGTTTTGCAGTAATGTAGAGGTACAACATTAGAATCTGCAGTGATGTCATTAGTTTGTTGCAGTCACCCTGTACATTGTTAGGCATGATCTGTATTGTGCATTAGCAGCTTCTAACAGTTGTGCTTTTTTGTACTTAGGTTCGAATTGAGCAAGTAATAGTTGCTGAACCAGGGGCGGTTTTGTTATATAAGCTCTCTAATCTTCTCAAATTCTATCACCATACTATCAGGTAAACCTGTGTTTTACTTAATTACATGTCCAGTAATTTAAAGAACTGCAGAGCCATGCTGTTGCATACTTCATGCTACTTATGTATTTATAATTAAATATGTTGTGGAGCCAGTAGCGTAAAAAAATCTTTATAGACTGTTAACCTGTAATCTTTACCTTGAGTACAAACTAATTTCAAGATGATTAACATTTCTGCTTCACAGCACTTTGTTCTTGGTTGATTTCCTGGCTGGGGTGCCTTCTTTTGTGAAGTTTGTGTGTTCTCCCTTTGTCTCTGTGGGTTCTAGCCCAGCTTTCATTTTCCTTGTGTAAGATGGTGATATCCTAAGTTGCCAGTAGGTTTTGTGTTGGGTTTAAGTGAGTATTTATAGCTGTTGCCTGTAATGGAGTAGCACAGCCTTCAAGACTGAGTCACTGACTTATGCCCCTTGCTAGATAGTATTGCCTTTAAGTTCCCCATGGCCCTGAATAGGATATTTCTGGTCTCAGAGAATGAATTCATAACATTAAGGACTTTTCTTGAGGGGGCCTAGGGTTGGATCCTTACTCTCCACCAGTCCACATTTGTATCTGTTTTTGGAAGTTGTCTAACTCATGGAAGAATGCACACATAAGGCAGTGCATACTTTGACAAAAACACGTAACGTTGAAAATAATGTATTCCTTTCTGTTTGGCTTTTCCTTCTTGATATTTGCTTGATTCAAGTGTTGATCTTTGTCATCACTAGTAAAAGAAAAAAGTTCCTGCATGTGTATTCACTTTTGACTCATTTGTGACATAGAAAGTTCCAAATTCAAGAAAGATGGTGTAAGAAGAATCTTTTTGGGACTGTGTGGATGTTACTTCTCAGTGACCATTGGTAGAGCAGAAGTTTGACCACCCAAGACTTCTTAGGGAGAACTAGTTAGAGTACAATCCCCTGAAAGAAGGTCTGCATTTTATGTGGCCACCTGAGTCTCCCAGGGGCAGGGATAATCTTTAGTTTGTAGATAGTTGATTCCATTCAGTGTTCATTCAGGGCTTTGAGTTAAGATATACCACTGTCTTCACCTTGGGGGGGGGGGATGCGTACAAGATTGTACGCTCCATCTTTTCCTTGCCTTAGTGAAATGGTCGTGAGTCCAGTCAGACTTATTGTGTAAAGCAGCAGCTCCTTTTTGTCAGGTTGTGCCTGGAGTACTTTGGGGATGAAGCTTCCTCTTCTACAGTTTTCCCATAGCTTGTCCACCCTACTGAGGAAGACACTTGGGGGGGGGGGGGCAGAAACAGGTTCCACAGCTCAAGTACAAGAGATAAAGTGCAAGAGATTGAATGGCTGTTCGACTCTCAGTGGAAGCTGTAGAATTGGATGTAAGATTTCACCTTTAAGGTCCTTGTTCTGATATCAGGCCTCATGCACACCTCTCCTTTTTGCACACTACTTTTTTGAAACACAAGCAGTCATTTACTGGCCATGGTAGGCCTGACACCTCTTGTGTGCTTATTACACATGCCAGGTAAGATACTGGATTTGGAGGGCATGGCACTTTTTCCTCAGCTAGCTACTTAAGGGGACCAGCATGGAGGCCCTTGTGTTTGAGACAAATCAAGCTTTGGAGTAGTAATGTCACCTTTTTCTGGTCTACCTTGTGGAGCTTGAGGGCTTGCTCATGCTTTATTTTAAGGAGTACCAAGGATCCATTTCCATATTCCCAGGGATGTCCCTTCCCTAGAACTGATTTTTGTGGTGGTTGTCATTGAGGCCTAGAGACACCTTCATTGTGCTGCAGTATTGTTGTTTCCCTCTGTTAACTCCTACATAGATTTTAAAGATTCTTTGTGTAAACATTCCAAAACTGACTTCTGTGTGGACTTAACAGGCTTTCAGCATACCCACACACCCTTTTCTTCCAGCTGAGGAATAGAGTAATGTGAGAGGAGAACAAGTCTGACAGGAAGGTTCACATCTTTTCCTTGCAATGTTAGGGCATTGGAACCTACACTGTACATCTTATCTCTCCAGGCTGCAGTCCTTCCTTTTGGAGTCCTCAATGACATGAAGTTCCTTCCTTAAGTCTTGGATGAGAGAACATCACAATGGTCATCATTTAATCACAGCTGCAGTTGCCTTAGATACATGAGTTATATCCAGCAAAGGGTATAACAACCAGTCAACTTCCAAAGCTGAAGGGCACCTTCCATGTGCTCAGTCCATTATCAGCTCAAGGAGAGCTGAAGAAATCAAACAGTTTGAGTGGCAAGCTTTTCAGAGCTTTTCTGCCACCAAAGAGTGCTCCACTTGTGGGATTCAAATAGTCAGCTAGCAGTTTTCCAGTGCTAGGCAGATAAGTTCTGTTAGGGAAAACAACTTCTACTTTTTATTTTTGTTACATTGACTGTCATATGACTTTTAGAGACATTTTAATGTGGAGTGTGACTTGATTTTTGTCGGAAGAAGTTGAAGTAGTTTACTTCATTTGATTTTCAACCTGTGGGTTTCGGATCCACATCGGATCAGACACAGTTGCATTTTCCAGCTATGGATCGGAGCTCCAGACTCCTCCCCTTACCCATAATGCCTGTGTCTCCCTTCTGATCTCATTTGCCGCCATAGTGGTTACAAGCATGGTTTCTGAGCTCCAGCTAGTGGGTCATGTAAGCAAACTATTTTCTGTTTTTTCTCTCTCTAACTACTTCTGATTTTTTTTTTTTACATCCTTTACTTGCACTCGTGTCTGCGTCGAATATCAAAAAAAAAAAAAAAAAATATCCTCTCCTTTCCTTCTTCTTCTGTCTGAGAGCGTGCATGTGTGTGTGCCTTTTGGGCCTGTGTGGGTATGGCAGAAGCCCCTAAGGCGGGATTTAGAAAATACAGAGTGTGGCCATAAGCTATCCCCAGCGGATGGCCACACTCTGTGCGTGGTTTGCCTAGGTGCAGATCGCCTCAAGTCCCCTGTCCTATTTGCACTGGTTTCAACCCCAGGGCACTTAAGGACAGGAGGGACAAACTGATACTGAAGGGATTACTCCCCTCTTCAGATCTACCATCCCTTCCTCTCCAGCAGGGATAGCAGTGGCTGCTGCTTCTACTTCTTCTTTCCTGATCTTTGGGACTCAAACACCCACCAAGAGGTCTAGGGAAGGGGAAAAGGCCAAGAAGGACTGTACCCGCAAGCAGTCCCCCGACCGCTCATCAGAGCTGGCTCTGCAACCGAAAGTCAGGCCAGCAACTAGGCCTGGATCTCCTCGCCTACACTCCCTCAGGTTCTCGCCCGAGGAGACTCGTAGCCAGTCCCCAGTAAGGACTTCTCCCCACCAGCTCTCCCGTCTAGTTTCAGTGGCATCCTCCCGCACCACCTGAAGTATAAGTGAAGCGGAGATGAACAAGATGATGCGAAGATTCATCCGCACCCAGATCCAGATGGGGGTCTTGCCGGCACCACTCCCTCCAGAAGGGGCTCCTTGCAACCTTTGTTCCAACCAATAACTCCTTCTCCGATCCAACCAGCAATTTCAGAGTTCTTGTACTGTACCATGTACCTCGATGCTGATCATTACCTTCAGCTTGTCAGATCCAACGGGATCGGATTTGGCTCTCAAAGTCATAGCCTCGGGGTCGGTTCTGAGTGTGTGCTGTCTGCTCCGAGCGCTTCTGAGTGGAGCATCCCTCAGCATCTCGACTCCTGGAGGTTCGGCTCCAACTCCCCTATCGGGTCAGAGGGAGACGGACCCCGCCAGTACATCACAAGAGGTTCGCTCCCCTTCTGCCTTCGACGTGGTGGAGAGCATTCTCACATTGTCGAGGCCTCTGACCATTTCATCCTCGGACTTCACCCAGACCCCCTTGGTTCTGACTGCGGTTCTGATCATCTTGCTGTCTCAGGGACAGCCCGTGGCCGCAATGCCTCAGGAAGTTCCAGTAGAACATCAAGAGGTTTGTGAGTCCTCCTCGGAGAGCCCCCCCGAGGAAATACCAGCAAACATAAGTGCAAGAGGAGGCACTTGGACTCTCCACCAGAGTCCCTCACAGAAGACATGAACTTGGATGAAGGGGAAGGTTCCCCTTGGTCACCCCCCTGAAGATGTCTCCTTCGGAGACGTAATGGAACCCCTTTGCAGAGGGGGGGGTGGTCAGCCCCCAAACTGAGTACAGATGAGTTTGTGTTCCTGGAGGAAATAGTCTCAGGCCCAATCTACCTCTTGGGTGTCCCCTCCTGCTGATCCACTCATGGACTTAATAACATCTAGGGCATGGAAGGATCCGGACACCATAGAGCCCATCCCTAAGCACCCCAACAAAGTGTTGAGCCCCCCCCCATCAGACAGGACGCATTAGAGCAAGGGGTCCCCAGTAGATGCAGTGATGGTGGTGGCTGCCAGCAAGAAGGAACTCACTCCGGAGAGCTCCATGGTCAACCCCCACCCCTGATCGAGAATTAAGAGCAATGGACCTTTTTTGGGAAGTGAGTATATGCTTCAGCGACCTTCTCGGTGAGGGCACTGAACTTATATGGCACATGTCATTAGACTCTAGAGAGATCTAGTGAAGGAGATCACGGAGTCAACAGCAGAGTCCATGGCGGAGGATAAGAAGACCTTCTCCGCTCGAATGGCCACTCTAAAAGCGGTTGCCAACACGTCCATGCAACTGCTCTCCCATGCTATGGACAGAGCTGCAAGGGGGGCTGGAACAGGTGCTGCTATCAGGTGTCATGCCTGGCTCCAGTTGTGTCAATTTTTGGAGCCCTTCAAGGCGTCTTTCACCAATGCCTCTTATGATGGTTCTTCCCTCTTCGGGCAGTCGGTAAAAGAGACTTTGTTCCAGAGCAAGAAGGACGGGAAGACACTGTCTGCCATCAGGATCCACTTCTCCTCTTCTCAGAGATCCTTTTCCAGGAATCAGTGAGGAATGAAGAAGATGTGGTTCCGAAAGGGTCAGGCATTTTCCCGGGTCAGGCATTTTCCCGGGATGCTTAGGATTCCCCGTCCCCCAGAGGTAGAGAGGGTCAGAACAGATGCTGCCCAAGAGGCAGAAGGGGGGGGTCCTAAATATTTCGGGTCCCAAGAACCCTTTTCGGAGGGACCTGGGCAGCAGCCCTGAGGGGCTGCCCAACTGCTCATCTCTGGAGGCAGTTGGAGGTGGCCTGTCACTACACCCGAATGCATGGGAGTCCGTTACGGGAGATCGCTGGGTGTTGTGAATCATATCCAGAAGATATTTCGTTCCATTCAAGGAACATCCCCATCCGAACAAACTCATCCCAGACGTTCCACCCGCGCAATGGGACTTGGCAGCGCTAGAAATAGGAAAGCTGCTGAACAAACCATCCCCTCAGGCCAGTCTGGATCCGGTGTTTACTCCAGGTTCTTTTTGGTGCCAAAGAAAACAGGGAACTCAGACCCATCTTGGATCTATCCACATTGAACCTGTCAGTAACCAAGACAAAATTACAGATGGTCACTCTTCAATCTATCTTGCCTTTTCTGCAGGCCACAGACTGGATGTACTCGATCGATCTCCAGGATGCATACTAACACATCAAAATGGACAGACACTCCCTGAGATTTCTTCGCTTCCGGCTGGGAGCCAATCCCTACCAGTTCAAAGCCCTCCCGTTTGGTCTCACCACAGCCCCCAGGGTGTTTACCAAAGTGATGGCAGTTGTAAGGGCTCACCTGAGGCTCTAGGGTATTCAGGTCTTTCCATACCTGGATGATTGTCTCTTTGCTGCCCCCTCAGAGCATCTACTGTGTTAGGCCAGGAATCACTTCAAACAAGCTGGGTATTACTATGAGTCTGAACAGATCTTCTCTAGAGTCGGTCCAGATTCTGGACTTTATTGAGGCACGTTTGGACACTCTTCAAATGAAGGTTTTTCTCACCTCGGACAGGATACACAGTTTGAGTGCATGTCTTACAAATTCTTCATGCTCAAGTCCCCACAGCCACAGCAGTGCTCAGAGTGTTAGGTTCCATGGCGGCCACAATCAGTCTCCTGCCGTTGGCTCGCCTACATATGAGAGTTCTTCAATGGACACTTGTGGTCCAGTGGTCCCTGTTAGACCTTCCTCTCACCTTTCCAGTGAGAATCTCAAGGGCATGCAGGGACTCCCTTCAGTGGTGGATTCAATCTCCGGATATCCTCAAGGGTCATTCCTTTCACCCCGTTTTTCCCCAAACCACAGTGATCACGGATGCCACCCAGCTAGGGTGGGGGGGGCACTGCTCGGGAAGGATGGTCCAAGTCACGTGGGCCCGCTGTGAGACCGAGTTGCATATCAACATTCTAGAGATGAGGGTGGTTCTTCCATGCCCATCTTCCTCTACAAACGATTGCCATTCAGACAATATGTCAGTAGTTTGGTACATCAACTAACAAGGGGAACCAGATATTATCCCCTCTGTCGAGAAGCCATGAGAATCTGGGAATGGGTGATCTCCACTAGCCGCTTTCTTGTAGCAATGCACATTCTGGGGCGGTCCAACATTCTAGCGGACAGGCTCAGCAGATCAATTCTGATGCCTTACGAGTGGTCTCTGAGTCCTTCAGTAGTGGAACAGATCTTTCTAAAGTGGGGTCAGCCTTGCTGTGATCTCTTTGTATCTCCTTCCAATACAAAAATGCACTGAATTTTTAGCTCTGACCCCCCCCCCCCCAGAGATGCACTGGTTCATGCTTGGCATCCCAGTCTCCTATGTGCTTATCCTCCACTTCCGCTTATGTTCGTTTCTTCAGAAAGCTTGAAGGCTGGGGAGCATGGTTATACTCATAGCTGCATTCTAGCCTCGCCAGGTTTGGTCCCCCTCACTATGGTCTCATCTAGTTGTTCCTCCATGGACGTTGGATCCAGTTCTGGATCTTCTTTCTCATCCCTCAGGGATCCCTCACCCAGATTTGAACAGCCTGAAGCTCACGGCTTGGCTGCTCCAGTTCCCATGATTATCAGGACTCCCGGATTATCATCTCCTGTAAAGTCCATTTTGGTGGCAGCTCACAAATCCTCCACCAGAAAGGTGTATCATAGCAATTAGAGACATTTTTCCATATGGGCTACTCAGGGGACTTTGGACCCTTTCACGACTCCTCTTTCAGCAGTCTTAGAGTTTTTGGCCAGCATCTTCCATCAGGCTGCTAGTTCTTCCACAGTTAAGGTGCAGCTGGCAGCTGTCTCTAATTCCCATGTAGGGGTGAATATGTCTTATAGGTTCATAGGTTGGTACTAGGCTATCAGCCCTAGGGCCTATACAAGCCTAGCCATAACAATTCCCTGGCTATTTCTTCCCACATTATTTACTTTCCTGGACCCCTGTCTAGCAGGGCGACTGACGTGATCCCTGGGGTGAATTTCCTTTCACCCATCCAATCGTCAAGGTTCCTCTTGAAGAGGTCCAAAGAGGCCCTCTGCTTGACATGTATGGGCAATCTATTCCAGTGTCTGGGGAGTCTCTGGGTCAGGAACCTATCCCTCCAGCATGTTTTGTTTATTGTGATGACAAGGTTTAGATCCCTGGAGCGTGTAGCTCTGAGGGATTGGGATTTCTTTAAGTGTAGCATGTCCAACAGCTCTGGGTTTGACATGGCCTTGTATGTTAAGCAGAGATCGCCTCTGAGTAGACTATGAGTATAGCTGGAGTTTTTAAGGTGGTCAGCGTGGGCATCTGCTTTAGGCCTGTGATTCTTTTAGTGAGGTATTTCTGAGGCCTTTCCAGTTGTTGCAGATGTCTTGAGAGGTACATACCAAATGGGCGTTGTATTCTATAATGGGTCTAATGAGGGATGAGTACAGTGGGACAATGACCTCCTTTTTCTGGATGAAAAGCCCTTCGTGATGAGGTGTGCCACATAGAAGGATTTCCTGATTGTTGTGGCGATGTGGTTATCGAAGGTGAGACCACTGTCCACCTGTGTCCCTAAGTCTCTTATCACACTTTCTGTGTTTAGTGTACTGCCACCTATATGGTAATTCATGGATATATGTTTTTCCCAAAGGGATAACAGTACATTTCTTGGCATTGAGCTTGAGCCCATGGCTCTGGCACCAAGCATCTGTTTCTGTAAGGCCCTTTTGTAGAGTATCCACATCATTTGGGGATTCAATAATGGCTCCCAGTTTGCAGTCATCTGCAAACTTTGTTAGCCAGAGTCCCTTAGTGTTGACCTGTACTTCAGAGAAGTAGATGCCAAACAAGAGCGCCCAGGACTGAACCCTGAGGTACTCCACTTGTCACTTGTCTGGAGCTGGATTTGGAGTCGGCTACTTTTACAGTGTGGGTTCTATCAGTAAGCCATTTAGCAACCCATTGGGTGACATAGGGATTAATGCCCAACTTAGTAAGTTTATCTATGATTCCAGAGTGGGGATGGTGTCAAAGGCCTTGGCAAGGTCTAGATAGGCTGTGTGGACCACCTTACCCTTGTCCATGGCTCTGGAGACTGATTCAAAGAAGTCAATCAGGTTCAGGAGACAAGATCGGCCCTTCACAAACCCAAACTGGGTGGGGTCCAGTGTTTGAAGGTTGCCAATGTCTTTGTTTATAAGTTCCATGATAATACGCTCCATGGCCTTGCAGATAAGGCTTGTCAGACTGATGGGACGGTAGTTTCCGGGATCCAAGGTGGATCCCCTTGTGGATTGGGATAACTGTAGCTCTCGCCACTCAGTGGGCACGAAACCTGTGGTGAGGCTATGATTAAACATGACACTTAGGTGTGGTGCCAGTTCATATTGTAGTTCATGTAGTACACAGCCCGGATGTCATCTGGTCCCATGGATGCTGTATTCTTGGCTTTAGAGAGTGCGTTTTGTACCTGTGTGGCCGTTATTACTGGAATTTGGCAATCTTCCGGTATTGAGATGGGCCATTTAGGGGGTGAGAGGGGGGGGTGAAGTTGGCACTGAATCGATCTGCCAGGATATTGGCAATATCCTTTGGATCGGTATATTTAATGCCATTCTGTTTTAGCTCAGCGCAGATCTGAGCATTGCCATTTAGATTCTTGACATAGTTATAAAATGCTTTGTGGTTGTCTTTGGAATCTTTGGCAATTTTATTTTCGTAACTAGCTTTGGAGGATTTTATGAGGCATCTCAGTTTCTTACTGAGGCCAGTAAGGAAGTTTTTTGCATCCTGGGATTTTCCTCTTTTCTGCAAAAGTTTCTTCCTTTTGTTGTAAAGTTTGTTTATGGCAGGGGACCACCAGATTGGCTTCCTTTTTTGGATGAGAGCATTTTGGTTCTATTTGGGATGGCACGATTCATGCATGAGTGGATGTGCTCGTACAGTGCCTTAGTGTAGGATTCAGCAGTTGAACTTTCAGTTCCGTCTGCATGGGTGTTATGAAGTTTGTCACTTCTGACTTGAGTAGCATGAAGTTGGCTTTGGAGAAGTTTTATGGTGGTTTCTTTACTGGGGGTGGGGTGGGATGTGGATGTTAAGGGTGATTAGCTTATGGTCAGACCTCACTAACGAGGGGTGACCATAGGTATGGAGCATTGATATCCCATGTTGGTAATGACCAGGTCTAGGATATTGGAGCCCTGGTGGGACTATGGATTAGTTGATCCAGGGCATTAGAATTTATGAATTCCAAGAACCGTTGCAAAGGTGTTGGGACATGAGTAGTTTTCCCAGTTAATGGCAGGGTAGTTAAAATCACCCAGTATTAGGGTGTTTGGTTCTATCTTAATATTTTCCAGTATGTTTAGAAAGGTGTAGTGAGAATCTTGGGGTATGGTGGGGATCTGTAGCAAGCTACAATTTGGATTGCAGTCTTACCTAGTGTTAGTTGCACTTGGAGAATTTCAGACACATTGTGTTGGCCAACTAGCCTGGTGGTGTGAATATCCTTGGTGAATATTGACACTCCTCCACCTTTAGTGTTTCGGTCCTGGTTTGGTGGCGAAAAGTGTGGTAAGAGTTGTAGCCTGGTATTGCAGGGTGCTCTCTGGAGCCTTGAACCAGGTATCAGTTACTGCACAGATATCGATGCTCACTATTTTAGGAGTGCCTCGAGAGAGTGCATTTTGAGGTTTAGACTTCTAGCATTGAGTAGCATTACCTTCAGATTTTGCATGCTTGTGCCTGTTACGGTGGTGGTTTTGTCCTTTGAAGTTTGCCTAAAAAGGCACTATAGGGGTGGCAAGAGCCTTAGCCAGTAACCTGAATCCCAGGGCGACAGGTGCAGACCACCTCCGGCAGAGCATCGTGGTCTGTCAATCATGTCATCCCAGGCAGACAGATACTGGATCCCCGTTGAATGACACCATAAGCAGCCAATTGTTGAAGTCAATCATTTTATCCTTATATTGTGGTATCATTCTGGGCGAAGGCAGGATGCTACTCAGGGCTAGGGTCATACCTGCCTGGGCCACATGATCCGAGAGCTCTTCCATGTCTCTCTTCATGTAGTCCAGGAGGTGCGTCTCAAGTCATTCACTCCAACATGGACAATGACAGAGTCATATTTGTACTTGTTGTGGAGTGACGAGTGCATGCGTTATGTGGCGGATCCTGGCACCCGACAGGCAGCTGACTGTAATTTTCTCCTTATTCAACCTGGTGAGAGGGACATCAGTGTGCGGACTATAGAGTCACCTATGACTAAAGTGTTAGGTACATTGTCTTGCCTTAGGGGCTGTTGCTGGGTGGCACACTGGTGTTGTGAACTATGTGACACATTGGTTGTGATTGGTGTTTGTTTGCGTTTCAGCTTCAGAGGTCTTTGTTGCTTGGGCAGGTTACAGTTAAGGGCCTCTGCATATGTGGATTTAGTGTTGCTATATGTGGGTGTTGGTGGTGTGGGTTTAGAAGGGCTATGTGTTGCTTGAGATGTAGTGTGGGTGTTAACCTTCTCCTCTTGACTGTTTAGCACAATCTTGTGTGGAGAGAGCTTTGCTTCCATTTTGGCTATGTAAGTACATCTCTCACAGGTTGTAGTGTTGGGTGGTAGGAGGAGAGGGTTGTCTGTGTACATGAGGCAATTGCTGCATTGCCCCAGTATGCCCAGATTCACCAGGTGGACAGGATAAATCACCGGAAGCTGACCCTTGGACATGCTTGGTTTGGGGCTTTTTTTTTCTTTGTAAAAGAGCTGTTTACTTAGCAAGGTACTTTGCAATTATAGGCTGTTTAGTGCCTACTATTAATTTCTCCTTGTTAACAAGGAGAGTTCAGTGTTTGTATGAGTTTAAGGCTTCCTAGTGCTTTCCAGCAGGTATTAGAGAAAGTGCTAGTCACAGGGATGCTTAAAGGTAAGATTGAAAAGAATGCACTGCAGTGTGCACTAGAGAAGTTAGATGTGAAAGTAGGTAACTTGAGTTTTACCTGTTTAAAAGTTAAGGTTTAGTGGAGAGTTACTATTTTTAAAACAGCAAGATGGATTGAAAGGGGTGGTCACTTTTATATTTTGGTACTATGAAATACTATAGGATGGCCAATAAATTTAAATAATTGAAGGGGTGGGATTTCAAAAATGATGATTTTGTGATTACTCACATAAGCCAGTGAAAGTAGAGAGAAATGAGATATATGGTCAGATTAACATAAGAGGCGGGCAACTAGAAAGACAGTGGTATTTAACAAGACAACTTAAATGGGTGGGAGGGCGGGAAAAAATTCTGCCTGACTCAGAACAGAGAGAGCTGTGGTCTCTTTTGAAGTTTAAATATGCTGTTAAAACAGAATGCAAGCAAAACACAAAGTAAAGAAAACAAACTACAGTATTCAAAATATAGAAAGGCAATACAGTAATACAAAAAATAACAGCAAACTAACCTTTCCTTCACAGCAAAGTGTAGCAGAGTCTGGATGAGCCTTTCTGGTAAAGCCAGGCTTCTTCCAAACTTTGTAAGACCTTCCTTAAGGGAACCTTTCTACTTAGACCTCCAGTTAAGGATCCTACACCTCTGTAGGATCTTCCCTTAGTGTTACAGGCATTGGTTTCTGGATCCTTCAAACCAGTAGCATCGGATGATCTTCAGTTTTTGACATGGAAAACTGCATTCTTGGTGGCCATTACCTCAGCCAGAAGAGTGTTGGAGCTTCAAGCTCTTTCTGTTAAGGTGCCTTACATGATCTTCCACAAGCATAGAGTTTTGTTGCGTACTAATCCATCCTTTCTTCCTAAGGTGGCTTTGGAAGCCAATATTAACCAGATGATAAATTTACCAGTTTTCTTCCCTAACTTCCAGAACAAAGGGGAATACAAGTTTCATCTGCTTGATGTTCATAGACAACTGTGATTTTACTTACATAGGATGAAGCCCTTTCGCAAATCTGATCAGCTATTCATGTCTTATGCTAAACCTTTTTTAGGCAAGCTAGTTTCCAAGGTAACAATTGTTCGCTGAATTTCCTTGCACATTGCTCGAGCCTATGAGGTCAAAGAAAGGGCCCTACCAGGACACGTGAAGGCACACTTCACCCAGTCTATGGCTACGTCAGCTGCCTTCTCGTCTAGGGTGTCTGGATGATATCTGCTCGGCAGCTACTTGGTCCACATCTCATACCTTTATTTCTCATTACAAATTGGATATTGTGTCTCGGAATAGATCATCTTTTGGCTCTGCAGTGCTCCGGAATATCCTTCCATGAGGGCCACCCAGGAGTTTATGGTAGCTGGGGACTCTATCCCACAGGTTGAAGATAAAATGAAGTAAACTACTTCAGATAAAGAAGTTATGTACTCACCATAACGTTCCATCTGTGTAGCTGTACTTCATTTGTCTTCAACCCCCCCCCCCTTCCTTCTCCCTGAGCTTATCATGGATGTAGGCTGTGTTTAACTTTATACAAGTGGTTGGCCCTTGACTCAGTTCAGGTCAGGGAGTGTTATTGAGATCCTGGTTATGATAAGGTGGTATTGGGCCAGGTATGTAATACATTTTAGGCAGCAAAATCGATCTGAGGGGAGAAGAGAGACGGGGGGCATTATGGGTATGGGGAGGAGCCTGGATTTCAGATCCAAAGCTGGAAAATGCGGCCGTATCGGATCCGATTTGGATCCAAAACCCACAGGTTGAAGACAAATGAAGTGCAACTACTCAGGTGGAATGTTATGGTGAGTACATAACTTCTTTTTTGTTTGCTTTTCCCAACTATGTCTTGTTTTAATTTACTTTGGAGGGTTGGGTGAGTGTTTAAAGTGCATTCTGCTATATTTTTTGGTTGAAAATGTTACTTTTTGACCGTCTATTGATGTCAGTCTTACCTGGGTTTCAGGCTTCATTTTCACCTTCACCATGGAACAATGTACCAGTTCTTCCGTCTTCCAGCTACAAAAAGAAGATAATTTCAAAACAGCCTTTTTCCCATCAGCAGGCTAGAGATTTGCATCAGATGCTGGTGGATGACTGCTGTGGCTAGTTCTGATTTCTCAAACCATTCATCTTTATCCTTTGCTCTCTGTGGAGCAGTTCCTAGGACCACAGAGAAGAGAGTTAGACAACCTCTGCAGCTGTTGGGGTGCCCTTGGTGGGCAAAGGAGGATCATTTTTTTTTTGTCAAACTCAGAGGACAGAACAGGGAAATACCTATATGCTTAGATGGACTGGGATGCCTGTCCCTAGAGAGGATTTGGCTGACAGATGTCATTCTCCTTCTGTATATTCTTCTGCCAGATTTATTTTTAGAATATTTAATTGTCAGTCTCACATGTTCAAGTTTATGCTTGCTTCTTTTGAGAATATGAAGAACATTATAGCTTTTTCCCTCTTTTGAAAAAAAACCTTATTGCTTCTGTGTTTCAAGTGACACAACATGCTTTAATGTGTGCTTATGATTCAGCTGATGCTTCTTCCAGAGCTTCTGGTACTGGAACTGTTATGAGAATGTTTGCATGCTCAAAACCTACCTAATTATATTAAAACTTACATTTTGAATTGTCCTTTGGGTATAGAAGTTATGTTTGTACCATAAGCTGTGGAAGTCCTGAAAATGTGTGATGAGAATGGGAAGTTGATTAAAGGATTTTCTATGATTTTTCAGTCTTCCTTCTCCAAATTGTTTTCGAGAGTTTTACAGCTACGTCTGCACCACTTTATAAAAAGCAAAATAGGCATATACAGCAAGCTGCTGACAAGCAGATAGTAAAAAAAAAATAATGGCAGGGGGAGCCTTTAAATCTTCCAAAATCTGGCTCTCCATTTCTCTCAGGTCAAAGGCAGAGGGAAAGAGTACTTCCAGCAGCTTTTCAACGAAGAAAACTCCACCAAAGCTATACTTCATGGATATAGCCTATGATGAAAAGCAGGAAGAGCGTACTCTAGAAGAAGTAAGTACAGCACTAAGGAAAATGAAGACCGGGAAAGCAGCATGGTCAGATGAGATCAAGGTGTTGGGTGAGTTAGAGGAGAAATCGCTCCTGAGGGTACTTATAGCAGCGTGGAGAAACAGACATATCCCAGATGACTGGAGAATAAGAATTTTAATGCCAGTGTACAAGAACAAAGGAGTCATTCACAACTGTGGGCAGCATAGAGGTGTCAAACTCCTGTCACACTACATGGACGTTCTGTAGTGGATGATTTTTAAACGTATACTCAGAGTAGTAGAAAATAAGATGGGCAGT
Organism: Protopterus annectens; assembly: GCF_019279795.1. Classification (NCBI taxonomy): domain Eukaryota; kingdom Metazoa; phylum Chordata; order Ceratodontiformes; family Protopteridae; genus Protopterus; species Protopterus annectens. Next base: position 1,829,082,807 of record NC_056735.1, read on the forward strand.
GAGTAGTCTGGGTTCAAATCAGGATGCAACACAGCCTACCCAGTGTTTGCAGTTTGACAGCTATATGAGAATAAGCTAGAGATGAGGAAAGAGTCCAGCTGAGCATTCCCAAACTTGGAAAAAGCATATGACAAGGTGCTAATAAAGTTTATTTGGGCAGTCCGGCAGTGGTTCGAAGTCCTGAAAACATTGGTAGAATTAGTGCAGGCAATGTACAAGAACCCAATTACACAAGTATGAACAGTGTTCAGACTCACAGAGTATTCCAGTGGGTGTGTGTGTGTGCATCAGGGGTCAGCTCTGAGCCCACTGCCATTCATGCTGGTGATGGACTACATTAGCAATCAGGTCAGAGAAAACAGATCAACAATGTTGCTATATGCAGATAATATGGCATTACGGGCAGACTGAACAAAATCTTCAGCAAATAATAGGAGAATGGAATACAAAACTAAAGACACAAAGGATGAAATGGAGTACAGGTAAGGCAGTTGTAATGGTAGCAAATGGAGAAGTCAAAAGAAGCTGAACATTGAGATAGAAGGGAAAGTAGTGGAACAGGTTGACATCTTCAGATATCTGGGAGGGGTGGTTGAAGAGAAGAGATGTCTGAATGAGGATTTCAAAGCTAGAATCAGAGGGGCTGCAGTCAATTGACAAAGTGTGTCAGGGGCAGTGTGTGACACACAAATGCCAAAAAAAAAGATGAAAAGTAAGGTGTACAAAACAGTGGTACAGCTGGTAGTACTATATGGTACAGAAACTTGGGCAGTGAAGGCAGAGCAGTTGAGTAAGCTAGAGGTGATGGAGATGAAGTGATACTGTGAGACAGATGAAGAAATGGAGACGTCAGAAGCCCAAGTAGCTCCAATTGTTGAGAGGGTCAAAGAGAACAGATTACTGTGGTTTAGGCACAGGAAGTATAAGATATTCTAGTGAAAATGACTTGAGACAGGAAGAAGGCAAAAGACAACAAGAGCATCCAGTAAAGAGATGGATTGTGTGAAAGAAGACCTGTGATAGTCAGGTATGACTGTTAAAAGAAGGTAGGAGAGTGGCATTAAATCAAGTGAGATGGTGACAGTTAACGTGACACCCCGATCCCATGTAAAAAATGGAGAGAAAAAGGATTCTCAAACAAATGGGGATATTAGAGTGATTCATCAGGGATACAAATGGCAGTGGGAGTATATGTCTCCTTTTCAGGGGATTCCTCCTCATCCAGGGGATAAAACATCTTTTTTCCCCTCCTGCCATTCAGCATGTACAAAATTATGGTGATAGAAGCTGTCCTTCCTTCTCGGAAAGGGAATGTTTTTTAATCAAGAATATTTCTGGTAGCAAAGAAAGAAGCTTTATGGAGTCTGGTTTTAGATCTTTTTCCTCTAAACCAAAGTTCAAAATATTATCCATTCACGACCATATGTTCATCATTCTCACTGCTGCAGCACCTTTTGCCTATTTTGGTTTTGTCCTGCCCAGAATACAACAACTGGCCAGATTCACAAAGCTCTGACTCCCTCTCACACCTTCACTCTGAGTGCTGATTGAACAGCAGATTTGTAGAGGGAAATTCCACTTTCTGAGTGCTGATTACTTCAGAACTTTACTGCCATCTCAAGAAATATTAGCTGAGAGGCTGTATCGACTGGCTACAGGCTTCATTTCTGGCAGACAAGTCCCCATAGGAGAACCCTTCCACATAGAAGTTATTGCCTTTTTAATTATATTTTATATATTTCTGTTTTCTGAAGAATGCTTGTAGTTTTAGTAATATGACAAGTTTATTGTCAGAAACTGATATGTTTTGAACAGGACTTATTACTGAATACTGGGGCCGGTTTGTGAAATAAAACTCACTGCTTTTGATATATTTTAACCGAAGTGTAAGGAATTTTGGGAATTATTTCTCTATTTAAAACAGTGTACAAGTGTTTTGGTGCTTGTGTACACTTTGTGACTGCTTGCCTTCATTATATTACTGCTTAAGACTATGCTTGAAGGTGTTAAATTTAAGCAGTGTAAAGTGTATTTCAGGGCTGTAAATGTATTTTATGTTCGGTGCTTGAGTGTACTTCATGACATTTTTTCTTCATTTCTTATTTTCTCTCAGTGCACTTTGTGTGAAAGTGATTTTAGGGTTCTGGAAGGATTTTTTTATTGCTTATGCTTTTACTTTTAAATTTTGAGAAGCTGTGTAGGAAAATGTGTGTGGTGCTGCATGTGAGCACTTGTCTAACTACTTGCCTTTTAACTTCTTCTACTTAGTAGTTTTTACCATCAGTCTGGCTTCTTCCTCAGCTACAGCACAGATTCTTACACCAGTCTTGCTCTTCCTTCTTCCATTATACCCAAAAAGAAAAAATAGTTGAAGCCTTCAGTGCAGGCTCAATCAGTAGTAGGTGATGCTGCAGTGACTGTTACTGATTCCTCTGACCACTTACTGATTTCCTCAAATCCCTTTGGTGTAGCCATGCTGGACACTATGAACTGGGAGAATAGACATGTATTCTTCGGCTGTTCCATTGTCCAGTGTGGGTGTTCATGGGTTCATAGGTAGGTACTAGGCTATTGGCCCTAGGACCTGTATAAGCCTAGCCAAAAAGGTACTCTGACTTTTGCCACCCAAGAAAATTATTGTCCTGTGCCCCTGTCGAGCAGAGCTGCAGAAGTGATCCCCGGAGTGAATTTCCTATCTCCCATCCAATCGTTAAGATTTTTCTTGAAGAGTGCTAATGAGGAGCTTTGTTTGATATAGATAGGTAATTTGTTTCAGAGTATGGGAAGTCTCTGGGACAGGAATCTATCCCTCCAGCATGTTGTGTTTATTGTGGTGACAAGGTTTAGGTCTCTAGAGCATGTAGGTCAGAGGGATTGGGATTTTTTTTAAGTGGAGCATGTCCCAACAGCCCTGGGTTTGACATAGCTTTGTATGTTAGGCAGAGATCACCTCTGAGTAGGCGATATGCAACGGTGTGGGTGAATCCTCTCAGTGTGTAGCTTGATGGATTGTTTAGCCACACTTTGAATCCTACCATTTCTAATGCATCTTCAGTGTCTAAATATGCATTGAAGGGTGTTTATGATTGTTCAGGTACTTTGTCTAGGGCCATTAACTACTGCTACTATTTTGAGAAGATATACCTGGGTACGTACAGAAAAGTTTTCAAATGAAGTAAAGGCTGAGATTTTAAACTCTAATACAGAAAAGGAGGGTTTTGTTTGGCCCTGCTGCTACTCAAGGTTCTACAGTTTGATGATAGGAGAAATTATTTATTTATTTATTTATTTATTTTACATTTGTTGACCGGGAAATTCCACTGGGCCAATGACCCATTTTCAGTGGAGGACTGGGGAGAAAAGCGCCATACAATCACATAAATTTTTACATAACATCAGCTTAACTTTGAAAGTCAAGAAAGTTTTTACACAATACAAATTGAAGTAGATATACAAGACAAATACATATTATAGAGGTATCCAATACAAAAAAATAAACACAGTGTGTTAGATTTTTAGTAATTCTGTTTGTATATTCTCATAAGTAACAATACTGTTTAATCACTTCTGTTTATTCAGCCACAGAAATAAAGAAACAAAAGAGGTTGGATACGAAGACAGATAGTGTAAATTGCAAGTATATTAAGTTAGTAAAAGTATTTATAGTGTATAGTGGCCAAAACATTTAAGGTGGTTTAATTATATAACTACAAGAACAGACAAGGTTATTGAGATAGTGTTCTTTTAGTGCAAATTTAAATGTTTTTAAAGAGTCTAGTTGAGTAAGAGAGAGAGAGAGAGGGAGTGCATTCCAAAGTTTGGCAATGGCATGGGAATAGAGACATTGTCCAGCTCTTTTGTTGGGTTTAGTTATGGTTAAGAGTTGTTTGTTAGAGGACCTAAGATGCCAAGTAGGGGTGTGTGTTTGTATTATAGTTTGAAGGGATGGGCAGAAGTTTGGATTATTTAGTAGTTTGTGGGTGAGAGTAAGTTGGGAGTAATGTAGGTAATGAGGGAACTCAAACCAGTTTATAGATTTAATCGCCAGGCAATGATGTGTGCGAGTTGGCATGTTGGAGACAAACATGGCTATTTTATAGTAGCACGACTGCGTTTTGTTCAGGAGAGATGTGTGTAAGTTAGTGAAAATGGAGCAACCATAGAGGAGGGAGGGTAGAAGTAGACTATTAGCTAGTTTCAACTTGATAGACTTGTCAAAATAGAGTGTATGCCTTTTGAGTTTGCCAAGCTTAAAATGGGTCTTTTTGATTGAGTTGAGTATATGATTCTCAAAGGATAGTTTGTCATCAATTGTGATGCCATGTAGTTTGGCTGTTTTTACAATTTCAATTTCTATATTGTTTTGAGAGAATATTTTACAGTCTAGAGTTAGAAGTTTGGTTGTGAAGAGTAAAAGTTTAGATTTTCTTTGGATTAAGTAGCAGTTGAGCTTCGTTAAGCCATGATTCGATGGAAGTAAATGCATTTTGTGTTAACTTTAGGAGATGTTAGAGGATGTGATTATTGTTGAATCTGTGTATTGAATGAGTGTACTTTGCAGGGATGCTTTATGGAGATTATTAATATGTTAAAAAGCAAGGGCCTAAGAACAGACCCTTGGGGAATGTCTGTGTTGTTGAGTAGGTAATCGGATTGCTTAGTTTGCCATCTAACAGATTGTTTTCTGTTGTGTAAATAGTTATGGAACCAGGATAGCGTGTGTGGGGAGCAGTTTATGGTCTCAAGTTGTAAAAGTAGTTTTGAGTGGGACATTGTATCAAAAGCTTTTGATAGGTCTAGTAGGATCACTGATGTTAATAGGCCTACATCAAGAGCTTTGTATACAGTGTTGGTAAATGAAAGTAAGGCTGCTGTTGTGCTGTGTGCTGGCTGAAATCCATGTTGGGTGGGTGCGAGTAGGTTATTGTGTGTGAGATGTTTTAGCAATTGAGAATGAATACACTTTTCTAAAGTTTTAGATAGAGGTGAAAGCATGGAGATGGGCCGGTAGTTAGATAGATCACTGGTGTTGCTGCCTTTGTGAAGGGGAGTAATAACTGAGTTTTTCCACAGTTGTGGGACATATGATTCAGAGATTGATCGGTTAATGAGAATAATTGGAAGAGCTGTAGAATCTGCTGCAAGTTTTAGGTATTCAGCTGGAAGGCCATCAGAAGAGGGGAAGCATGGTTTTAGTTTTGAGAACAGTTTACGAACTAGAGAGTTGGGTACTGGTTGTAATGTAAATAGAGGAGTGGATGGGTTTTTGTTGGAATTGCAATTGATTTGGGGAGGAGTGGTTAGAGAGTGTATTGTCATTTATGTTGCCAATTATACTTTTGTTAGTTTGTTGAGAGAAATCATTAACAAGTGTTTGGATAGTATCAATAAAATGATAATTGAAGGCTTGGGCAATTTCTTGAGGGTCTTTGTTAGGAGATGGGGAGGGGTTATGTTGAGTACCAGGATTTTGGAGAGAGGAAACAGAGTTCCAGAATAATTTGCAGTTATTTTGTTGGGTAGTGAGGTTAATGGAGAAATAGCTTTTTTATCATTGATGACTTGCTTTTTGGCATTGTTGCAGAGTTGTTTATATCTGAGTTCAAGTTGTGGGGTTCTGTTTCTATGCCATTCCTTCCAGGCTTTATCCCTGGAGGTAAGTAACTGTTTAGTTTGTTTAGTTAGCCTTGGGGAATGGTTAGGCTTTACTCTTTTGGTACGTGTGGGGGCAAGACTGTCTGGAATATCTAAAAAGACTTTATTGAAGTAGGTGACTGCTTCATCCAGTGGTAGAAATTGGGTAGGGGACCAGTTGTGGGTTTTTATAGACTCTAAGAATAAGTGTTCATTAAAATGGGTAAGATTCCTAGTTGTTCTTAGACAATGCAGTTTGTCTATTTGACGTTGTGTTCTATGGATATAGACAGGAAGATGGTCAGTAAAGGTATTGGGTAGGGTCCCTGCCTTGGTGAATTTTTGAGGGTGTGAGACGAGTATCCATTCTAGGGTTGATTGTTTTTTTGCCTTACGAGTGGGGTTAGAGATGAGTTAAGTAAATCTGTGCAAGTTAATACTATTTACTGGGAAATCAGAGATGAGAGTTTGCCAGTTTATGTTTGTGTCGCCAAGAGTGATGGTTTCATTTGATATATCGAGGGTGGTCCAGGACAGTAGATCTTCCAGAGTAGGTGTGTTTTGACCTGGGGGAATATAGAGTACAGCAATACACAATTGTTTTCTGTTGGTGATGTGAAGGTTAACTAGTAATAATTCCATATTTCCGAATGTTGGTATAGCTTTATTGTATGGTGTAACAGCTAAAGTGTCACTAGATTAATGCGACACCTCCACCTTTTTTATGTAGTCAGTCATTTCTATGTATATTATATCCTGGAGGGATTATTTCAGTGTTAGCAATATGTGGTTTTAGCCAGGTCTCTGTGAGTGCTACCATATCTGGGGAGTAGTGAGAGAGCCAGGCATGGAATTTGGTCGTTTTGTTACAGATACTATGTACATTAACTGTAGTGAAGCAGTGGTTCTTGGCATTATTAGAAAGGTTTTGGGCAGAATAGTTGATTGGTCCAGGGCTGGGGTGAATGTCGCCACATAGAGAGAGGACCTGGTAGTGACATGTAATTATGGAGGGATGTTGAGTAATGAAGAGAGGCCTATGGTGGGGATTACAAATTAATTTTAGTTTGATTATGATGACAAAGGATCTACTTTTTGTAAAGTGCCAAGTATGGAAGTTGAATAAAGAGGGTGAGATGTCAGGGGAGACTATTGGTATTAGAGTGGGGTGCAATGGGTGATGTGGAAAATGTTGAAGTTGGAGAGTGGAATATAGTATGTAGGGAGGTGGCGTGGGATAGGAAAAGAAGAATGGAGGTAAGGGAGATTAAGCTAGTACAAGGTTTTAGGAAATGTTGTGGTATTATAGTTAAGGAGAAGAATGAGGAAGATTCAGGAAGGGAAAATATTAAGAAGGAAGATAATTAGGGTGAATTGAATGGAAGGATACTGGTGTAGGTGTCTGGGTGACTGATTGGGGGTTAAACAGGAAAGGGAAGAGCTTATGGAAGGTATAAATGTAATTGATGTGGGGGTGGTTGTGAATGGGGGTGGGGTAGGGGAGTAGAGTGAGCCCGAGCAGAGCGGGCAGAAACCTTGAGGCAGCTTGCCAGACCACAATAGAAACAATCAGTTAATGTGTGCCTCAAAACAGTGGAGCAGTTAAGAGTAGGCAGCTCCTAGAGGTAAGAAAAACGCATATAACAGCAACCCTAACACATGCTGCATTATTAGTTTTATATACTTTTGGCTCTTGATGTTAGTAGTTGCTAAAAAGAGAGAAGAATGGAGGGAGAAAGTTCAGTGAAAAGGATAGGGGAGTTCAACACTATTTGATTGATTTAGTGAACATGCCACTAGTCAAATAAGCACTAAAGTGTTTCACTACAGAAACTTGCCGAGTACGGCAGGAAAATTAATGACACTAATAGTTTCCCTATGGGTGAGAAGAATGCTTGTATTTCTTGCCACGAGGAAGCTGCCAAGGAGTGGGAGATCCAGTTAAGTAGGGTTAATCAGGTGTGTTCACTGGTAAATTGCGAACAACAGCTGTAAGAGGAAAAAATGTTAGGACAGGGGTATTAGGAGGTTGTAGGACAGAAGATATATGACCGTTAAGGAAAGTGACTCAGCGTACTAATAAATGAACAGGGCAGGGAGGATAGCAGACAGGGTTGTTAATAAAGGGGGCTATGAGGGAGTGAAACAACAACACAGATGGGGGGGAGTAGGAGGCTGTAAAAGAAGGAAGATAGATTAGTACAGCAAAAGTATCAGAAATGAGGCAGAGGTAGAACACAATATATACAGTAATTCATTTTACAAAATGCCATCAATAGACATTGGTTACTGTAAGCCCTTTAAGGGAGTGTATACAAGTTTAAGAATAAAAACACAACAGCACAGTTGTTGTTGTTGTGTCTTTCGGCTTTTCCCGGTTAGGGGTCGCCACAGCGGGACTCCAGTCGTACATATCTGTTAACTTAAGTAAAATTAGCTCTACAAACAAAGCAGCTTAAGTAGACATAAAACAGTAAGTAGAACACTGTATAGCAAGTAAAAACACTTTACATAATGCACTCTATAGCAACTGCACTATTCTCTTCAGTTAACATTTCTTCAGTACATTTGCTGTAATTAACAAAGTAGATATAATAGAGACCAGCCTCAGAAATACTTGCATAGAAAGCAGTATATCAGTTAGAAAAGTGCCCACAAAAAAATAAACAAAAATAAACACATACAGGTAATGCTTTAAACAGTGGTTGTGAAAATTGGAACTCTGGTTACAAAAAAAACTTGTGGTTACAGGTGAATGTTAAAGAACCTCACAATTGCAACTGAAAGAGGCAGACCACATGGCATAGTTTTATTTAGGCAGTAATTCAGGGAGTTACTAATATTTTTCAAGCAAAGTGATGGCAGGAGGAGTACAGCAAAAAAACAGGTATTCTTTCAGAAAAAGGCACAGACTTTCCCTTCAGAATGACTAGGCAAGCATTCCTGTCCCCTCCTGCCTGTGTACATGTAAGGCTGTCCCATAGACTGTCTCTCAACCTTTCCATTTGGTAACAGATTGTTTCAGGCTCCTGGGTACTAACTGGTTCAAGAGGGTTTCATTTGGCACTGGGATACACATGCCTTCTTTCAGGGGAATTCCTCCCTGTGCTCCAAATCAAACAGAGTTTATATCCTCATATTCTTCAACATACGCTTTCCCTAGAAGTCATAGTACCAGACCAAAGGGAAGAAGACTTTTACTCCAGAATATTTCTGGTTTCAAAGAATGAGCTTTCCTGTAGACTGGTTTGTGAAAGTGCCAGCATTCAAAATGTTTGTGCTTTAGAATCTGTTATCAATCATTCCTTTTCTGATTTTTATTTTAATGTTTGATCTAAAAGATGCTGATCATCACATTTTCCTTATTTAGATTTACTGATATTTGAGTGTTTTGCCACCTAGTCAGTAGTCCTTAACATGGGTTCCTTCACTACTTACGAATCTGGGCTTCCAAATAATTATTCAAAAGTCCTCCTTGACTTTGTCACACAGGAGTGTGCTTTTATGCTGTCTTTTAGATGCATCTCTTCAAAGGCATTTCTAACAAAGGAAAATATAAATTTGTATCTGTAAACTTTCCTGTTTGTCTTCAGTCAGTGTGAGACTTCAGGCCGAGAATATCTCAGGATTCTAGGGTTTGTGGCTTCTATGATTCTCACAGTTCCTCTTGTCAGGTTGTATATGAGGACAATTCAATGTTTAAAAAAATGTGGACCCAACATTCTCATCCCCTGGGATTTTCAGATTCCATTTATGGGCTTTATCAAGAAAGGATGCATTTGCAGAGGCAATCACAGGACCATTACAGATTATTACAGATCCAACTACTGAATCATCTTCTTCACTATAACCTGCTAGCAAATTCCCAACATGGATTTCGACCAAACCATAATGCCACCTCTGCCCTTATATCCTTTACTGACCACGTCAACCAACAAAGAAATCTTGGTAACTTAGTATCTGTTGTCTTTCTAGATCTGTCAAAGGCATTTGACATGGTATCCCACTGCAAATTACTATCGACTCTCTCTGAGGTCAGTCTGGATAACTCCCCTCTACTGTGGTTTAAAAATTATCTGTCCCTCCAGCAACAAGCTGTTAAATGGCATAACTCTCTCTCCCCTCTCCTCCCAGTGAGACAAGGTGTTCCACAAGGATCCATTCTTGGTCCCTTACTATTTTCCATCTTTACTAATAACCTCCCCTCAGCTACCCAACAAACTAATATAGTACAGTATGCTGATGACACCACCCTTATTTGCTCAGCCCCCTCTCTACAATTACTCCAAGATAGAACCCAGAAAACCTTCACTACTATAAAAAAATGGCTAAATTCCTCCCAACTCATACTAAACCCATCTAAGACCCAACTCATGATCTTCCACCCATCCAAAACTTTCACCACTACCTTGCCATTCTACATAACATCCTCCAACAATACCCTTATCACACCAGTAACTCAAGCCAAGCTACTAGGTGAAACTGTTGACCAAAACCTAAAATCTGAAGTAGTTAACTTCATTTTATCTGCAACCTGTGGGTATATGGATTCATATTTGATCCGAGCCAGCAACTTTTTTTTCTCTAGCATCTGCTCCAAGCTCCTCCCCTTACCCATAATGTCCTACCATCTCCTATCTTCCCTCAGATCTCGTTTGCCGTGCCAGTAGTGTGCATCGTGGTCTCCTTTGCTCTGAGCTCAGGGATAGTAAGTGGTATTTTTTCTGGTATCTTGTGTGTGTTTGAGTGAAATTTTTCCCTTCCTCCCCTTGTTTAGTGTCTCGCTTGTTTGTCGGTGTTTAAAATAAAAAAAAAAGTTTTTGTAGAGAGTAGTAGTTAGGCTTGCCCTTCCCCTACCTGTGTGTGTTGTTTTTCTGGTAAGTAGCGTTTGTACTTTTGGGTGCAGAACTATGGCTGATCAGCCAAAGCCTGTCTTCAAAAAATGTACAGAGTGTAGCCATAAGCTCTCCCCGGCTGATGGTCACACTCTGTGTGTAAATTACTTGGGAGTGGCACATTTGTCCACTCAATGTGCTATCTGTTCTGGTTTTAATCCGAGGGCCCTTAGGGATCGCAAGGCCAAGCTCGTAGCCAAAGGCCTTCTCCCTGCTGCCATGCTGGAATCTGCCTCGTCCTCGGTCTCTAGCGTTCCACCTCCCACCCAGACAGGGACTCAACCTCCCTCTTCTTCTGGTGATGGGTCTTCTAAAGACAAAGTTTCAGTCAGCGTGGCTGACAAAGAAAAAGATAAAGATAGGCGCAGAGAGGATAGGGAGAAGAGGAAGGACAGACATCGTAAGAGATCCCCAGACAGGGAGCTCTTTCTCACTCCCCCTTCTAAAACCATGAGGCCTGTTTCTCCACAGCTCTGGTCTTCTCGTTTCTCACCGGAGCCGTTGGAACATTCGGACCTGAGGCCTTCCTCCCCATTGCGCAGACCAGCCAGATCCGAGTCGGTTGCCTCTTCGAGGTCGACTCAGAGCGTATCGGACATGGACAGGATGATGTGGAGATTCATTCGGATCCAAATTCAGATGGGTGTCTTGCCAGGCCCCTCTCCCTCTGGAGGGTGAACCTCCATGCCTCTTTTCCACCCCATCTCTCCTTCCCTGATCCGTGCTTCGGCTTTGGGGATTTTGGATCTGAGGTTTTTCGGGGCTGGTAGCTTGGCGCCAACGGTTCCTCCAACCTCGACTCCGGCTATTGCCTTGAGTTCCTCGGATCCGACTTGTTCAGATCCAAGTGACTCTCGGAGCCAAGGACAGGGAGTCGGACCCGGGGGGATGGATTCTTCGGCTCCAACCTATTCAGATCCGATCCGTTCCCTCGGACCTCAGGCTACCCTGGCTTCGGCCCCGGTCACCGCTTTGGATCTGGGGAGGGCTTCTCCCTCAGCTTTTGATGTGGTGGAGAGGGTTCTATCCCAGGGATTGAGACCCCAGCCCATCCCCTCGGATACTACCCAGGCCCCCCTGGATTTGGCGACGACTCCCATCATCCTGTCTCAGGGACAGCCTGTTCCAGAAGATCCCCAGGTTAATTTCCTTGAGGAAACCCCTGCGACTCACGAATCCCCTTCTGAAAGTCCCACCGAAGAGGGTCACCGTAAGCGCAAGTGCAAAAGGAGGCACTTGGACTCCCCAGAGTCCCTCACTATGGACACTGACTTAGCTGAAGGAGAAGGTTCCCCCAGGTCACCTCCCGAAGATGTCTCCTTCACAGAAATTATGGACATCCTCCACCAGAAGGGAGGTTGGTCAGCCCCAAAGCCTTCTGGGGATCAGTCAGTGTTCCTGGAGGCCTTTGTCACCAGCCCATCTACTTCCTAGGTGTCCCCACCAGTGGATCCCTTGGTGGACCTCATCACCACGAGGGCATGGAAGGAGCCTGACACTGTAGAGCCCATCCCCAAATGCCCTGACAAGGTTTTATCTCCCCCTTCTGACAGACAACCTTGGTCGAAAGGAGCCCCAGTTGATGTTATGTTGGTTGCAGCGGCTACAAAGAAGGAACTAGTACACGAGAGTTCCTCAGTCCACCCTCCAGACAAGGAGTCCAGGTTAGTGGATAGGTTTGGGAAGCGCGTCTATTCCTCCGCGACCTTTTCTATCTGTGCGCTGAATTATTTGGCACATGTGTTTCGGCTTCAGCGAGACCTTGCTTCGGAATTCGCTGAGTCGCCCCCAGACTCTTTATCGCTGCAGGACAGACAGTTGTTCTCGGCGAAAATGTCTACTCTGAAGTCAGTCTCAAACACGTCGATGCGACTCCTTTCCCATGCCATGGAAGGAGCAGCTAGGGCAGCTGGGACAGGCATAGCCATGAGGCGTCATGCCTGTTTCAGGTTGTCAGTTCGCGGACCCTTTCAAGGCGTCATTTATCAATGCTTCTTACGACGGTTCTTCCCTTTTTGGGAAGACAGTACGTGACACACTTGTCCAGAGCGAAAAGGATGGGAAGACTTTGTCTGCCGTCGGAGTCCGCTTCTCTAACCCTCAGCGGTCCTTCTCTAGGAATCAAAGAGGGCAGAAGAAGATGTGGTTCTGAAAATCTCAGTTTTCCTGGGATTCTCAGGACAACTATTCCCCAGAGGCAGAGGGGGACAGGATCAATGCCAACCCAGAGGTTATGGGGGTCCCAGGAATTTCAGGTCTAAGGAACCTTTTTCTTATAGACCCAGTCAGCAACCCTGAGGGATTGCCCGACTGTCCTACTCTGGAGGCAGTTGGGGGACGATTGTCCTTACACCCAGTGGCATGGGAGTCCATTATGACAGATCTCTGGGTTTTACAGATACTATCCAGAGGTTACTCTATTCCATTTGTGGCCCCTACAGATATTACAAAACACCTCCTGGATGTTCCACCCACTCACTGGGAGAGGCCGCAGCTCTAGATGTTTCAAAGCTGCTTCTCAAACGAGCCATCGAACAGGTTCCCCCCCGATCAGTCCGGATCAGGTGTCTACTCAAGGTTCTTTTTGGTGCCAAAAAAGATGGGGGACCTCAGGCCCATCCTAGACCTGTCAACATTAAACCTGTCAGAGTCAAACAGAAATTCTGGATGGTCACCCAACAGTCCATTCTTCCTTATCTTCGAGAGTGCGACTGGATGTGCTCGTTAGACCTCCAGGATGCTTACTACCACATCAAAATACACAGAAGCTCCAGGAGGGTTCTGCGCTTCCAGCTGGGAGCCAGTCATTTTCAGTTCAGAGCCCTACCCTTTGGTCTCACCACAGCCCCCAGGGTGTTTACCAAGGTAATGGCAGTTGTAGCGGCTCACCTGAGGCTTCAGGGTATTCAGGTGTTTCCATACCTGGACGACTGGCCCTTCTCTGCGCCCAACAAGCATCACTTGTGTCTGGCCCAAGATTATTTCATTTGGTTGGCAGATCTACTGGGAATTATAGTCAATGTTCACAAATCCCAGTTGCAACCAGTACAAGTTCTACACTTCAGTGGGGCATGGCTAGACACTCTGCAGATGAAGGTATTCTTAACTCCAGACAGGATCCTACACCTCAGGTGCCACATAGCTCAGATAGCGAACTCCCAAAGGTGAGAGAGGTTCTCCGGGCTCTGGGCTCCATGGCTGCCACCATATTGATTCTCCCATGTGCGCGCCTTCACGTGCGGGTTCTTCAATGGACTCTGGCTGTTCAATGGTCTTGGCTAGACCTGCCCATGGAATTTCCGATCAAGATCATTCACATCTGCAGGACATCTCTTCTTTGGTGGTTAAGTTCACCGGAGTTATCAGAAGGATGCCCCTTCGCGTCATCTCCAGTCCAAGCCACAGTGACCTCGGACACCTCCCAACTCGGGTGGGGGGGACACTGTTTGGGAAGGACAGTCCAAGGCACGTGGTCCCAGTCAGAAACCAAGTCGCACATCAATGTTCTAAAGATGAGGGCAGTACTTTTAACGTTGGAAGCCTTTCACACAGTCCTCCCTCTCGGATTGATTGCAATTCAGACAGACAACATGTCGGTTGTCTGGTATATCAACAAGCAGGGGGGAACCAGATGCTGCTCTCTATGTTGCGAGGCCATGAGAGTGTGGGAATGGGCAATTTCCACAGGTCGGTTTCTGATACCAACGCACATCCCGGGATGCTCCAACATTTTAACGGACAGATTGAGTCGGGTCATTCTGATGCCGTACAAGTGGTCTCTGAAACAGTCAGTAGCGGAGGAGATCTTCCTTGCATGGGGGTCAGCCTTGCTGCAATCTCTTTGCATCTCCTTCCAACGTGAAGTGCAGCAAGTTCTTTGCTCTGATTCCCTCACCAGGGGAAGTCCCCAGAGACGCTCTAGTCCATGCTTGGCCCCTCGGGCTTCTGTATGCTTATCCACCATTGCCACTCATTCCGAAGTTTCTTCAGAAAGCTTGCTGACTACGGTGCAAAGTGATCCTCATTGTCCCATTTTGGCCTCGTCAGGTTTGGTTCCCATTCCTTTGGTCTCATCTCTTAGCTCCCCTGTGGGTTCTGGATCCTTGCCCGGATCTAATCTCCCATCCGTTGGGGGCACGTCCGCCCGATCTGGGCAGCCTCAAGCTTGACAGCCTGGTTGCTCCAGTTCCTTTAATTGCCAGGACTCCCCATCTTTCATCCCCAGTAAAATCCATTCTGGTGGCTTTTCTTAAAGACTCCAGTAGGAAACTTTATTGCAGTAAATAGAAGCACTTTTCCATTTGGGCCTCATGGAGAAAAATAGATCCCTTTACAGCCCCTGTTCCAGTGGTATTGGATTTCCTGTCTGGTATCTTTCAGAAAGAAGCTAGTTCCTCCACAGTGAAAGTACAATTGGCAGCCATTTTCAGTTTTCACGCTGGGGAGGACAACATGGCCTTAGCCTCTTCTAGGTTGTGTAAGGCCTTTCTTAAAGGTACTTTTCTGTTACGTCCACCTGTCAAAGATTCAGTGCCTCCTTGGGACCTTACTTTTGTTTTACAGGCATTGGTGGCTCCTCCTTTCGAACCTGCAGCTTCGGTGGACTTGAAATTTTTGTCCTGGAAGACCGCTTTCCTAGTCACCATTACATCTGCTAGTAGGGTTTCTGAGCTTCAAGCTCTGTCTGCCATGCCTCCGTATTTGCTTTTCTATAAGGATAGGGTCTCCCTCCGTACTAACCCTTCCTTCTTACCTAAAGTGGCATCTGAAGCAAACATAACCAGTCCATTAATCTGCCCGTTTGCTTTCCTAACTTCCAAAATAAAGGTGAATACAAACTTCATTTGTTAGATGCTCATAGACAGCTTCATTTTTATCTATGTAGAACAAAGTCTTTCCGCAAGACTGACCAATTGTTTCCTTTTCCAAAGCATTTATGGGAAAAGCCATTTCTAAAGTTTCTTTGGCCAGATGGATCACTCTTTGTATTTCACATGCCTACAAAGCAGAAGGTTTATCTCCTCCTGGTATTGTTAAGGCTCACTCTACCAGGTCCATGGTGACTTCTGCTGCTTTTTGGTCCAGGGTGCCTTTGGATGATATTTGTGCAGCAGCGACCTGGGCCAGTTCACGTACCTTCATTTCCCATTACAAATTAGATCTGATTTCGAAGGGTTAGAGCATCCCTTGGCTCTGCGGTGCTCAGGAATATCCTTCCATAAGGACCTCCCAGGATCAGAGTAGCTGGGGATTCTGTCCCACAGGTTGCAGATAAAAATGAAGTTAACTACTTCAGATAAAGACTGCAGTTATGTACTCACCATAACATTCCATTTAAGAAAGGCCTGAGTAGTTATACTTCATTTTTCTGCAACATTCCCTCCCTCCGTCCCCCGGACCTTGTCCTGTCTTTTCAGGTTTGGTTTATTGGGTTGAGTTGCTTATGTTTTTAGTTGCAGCAAACTCTATCCGAGGGAAGATAGGAGATGGTAGGGCATTATGGGTAAGGGGAGGAGCTTGGAGCAGATGCTAGAGAAAAAAAAAAGTTGCCGGCTCAGATCCTATACGGATCCATATACCGACAGGTTGCAGAAAAATGAAGTATAACTACTCAGATGAAACCTTATGGTGAGTACATAACTTCTTTATTCGACAAACCTATATCAGTAACAATTGCCAAAGTTCATAAAAAATTAGGTTCACTCTACCGCTCCAAGAGCTTCCTCCCACAGGAATCCTGAATCACTATCTCTCATACCCATCTGCTCTCCACCTTACTATATGCTTCACCAGTTCTAACTAACCTAAACAAATCTGACCTTCAGAAACTATCTACCTGCTACAATAAAATCTCAAAATTTGCAACCAGTGCTAAGTTTCGTTCTCACCACTGCCTCTCCCTAAGACAACTAGGATGGTTAGAACTCCCTAACCTCTAAAATACAATCAACTTCTCCTGACCCATCAACTGCTATACCAACCAAATAAAATACCTGCCCCGTCTGGTCTGCTCACCTTCCATAATACTGCACGTCAGCTAAGATCTTCCAATACTGCCCTACTGACTGTTACCAATTGCTTACATAGCTCAGGCCAGTCGCTTTATTCCTGTGCAGCTGCTAAGGCCTGGAACTCTCTACCCCCTGAAGGTAGATGTCTAAATAGTAAACATACTTTCAAATCCCAACTAAGATATCTCCTATTCAAAACTTGGATATGTTCCTGTACAGAACCAGACTAATTTCACCTGTTCCTGACTTTCAACATCCCTAGATCACAAATGTACTGTGCAGTTTCACTTAGTTCATAGTACTGTGAACCAGATGTTTAGGCCACCTGTATTGTTATGATTTCTAGTTTATGACCCTGTTTGTCTATGGAAACTTCTTTTTGAATTTGTGTTTAAGCAGTTCTATATTTGTTGTATAATACCTTGTTTGTTTCTCAATATTCTAACCACTGTATGCTGCATCAATTGTAAAACTCTAATTTTTACTTTTAATATGTTCTATGCTCTTTGTACAAAATAGTTGTTTATATACTTTTTGTATTATTTTTATTATTTTTTATAATTTTTTACTATGTATTTGGAGCTTTTCTGCCTGGGCCTCCCGCTGAAAATGGTCACCTTGTGTCCAGTCAGACTAACCTGGTAAACAAATGGAAAATAAAAATAAAATAAAATTATGGACAATACCACAGTGATGTGGTACATAATTTGGGGGGGGGGTGTCTTACCCCTTGGGCAGGCTGGCTATGATGACTTGGGAGATAACTGTACAACGTTGTATAACCTACCAAGCATTTCACATTCTGTCAGAGCAAATTGTAGTGGCATACAATCTGAGTACAACCAGGAACAGACCCTCTCAAATGGAAACTGAATGAGGGGTCTTACAGGAATGGATCCAGTTGTGAGAATCACCTCAGATGGATCTGTTCACCTCCTTTCAAAACAGGCAACTAAATAAATTCTGCATCAGGACTTCTTGCAAGCAGGAAGACAGATGCATTTTCATTCCTGTGTATGGTAATGTTCCTGTATGCATTTCTACCCTTTCCATTGATATCCAAGGTCATTCTGAAGATTCTGGACACTCTTAAAGTTATTGTTGTACTCCTCTCTAACCTAGGAAACATTAGTTCTCCCTTCTTATGTAACAGACCAGGGGCAATTACCACAAACTTCGTCATAAATTGGATGTATTCACATAAGGCAGGGGCATACCTCTCAACCTGCAGACATTGAAAACAGCAACAAAGGCCCTTGAAAAGTAGGTACATGCAGCCAAAAATCTGGATGTCTGATTGACATACAGTATGAATAACAAATAGCATATAACTCTTCCTGCTTCCTGTAGGAATATGGGTTACTACTCAGAAACATGTTTAAAAACAGAGTGACACAAATGATGGAAAAAAATAAGCACATTATCAAAGAAATAATTGTAAAATTTGTAGACTTTAATGAACTGCTCTGCAAAATTTTACCACGCAAGTTTAATTATTCTTTACCTCTGAAAAGGGAGATTTTTGATGTGTGTTCACTGAGTATTGGTGCCACTAGTGTGTCGGTCATATAGTGTGGTTTTGTGTGTACTAGACAGCTTCATAATCATGTAGATTTAGAAAATTGTGTGAATGGACAAATTAAGCCTGAAAACAGGGACATGCAAAAACAGGTACATCATGTGCAAGGGGTAAATCATGCCTAAAAATAGGCCTCCAAATTGGAGACACTTCAGAAGTCTGGAGTGGGAGAGTTTGATAATCTACAGTGTCAAACAACTTCTGCTGGCTGCTTAGATGATTCAGTACTAATAACTTTTAGGCACCTTATTTCATGAGGTTTTGCAGTAGGTACTAAAGGAGGCAAGAAATTATTCTACTATGAAATCTTACATTAACCAGTAGAGAAAAGTTTCTAGTTTGTGCCTCAGCTATTCTGGATTATTACCACTGGTTCTCAAACATTTGTGTGAGTTACTATCCTTTGGCCTGTTGACTCCTGTAGCAAAGTGTTTTTATCAGCCCATGGATCCTACTGTACATTTCAGACTTAGCTCAATCTGATCTACAAAGAGGTTTTTTTCCATTGATACAGAAGTTCATCTGTTTTTCAGGTGACACTTAATTGGGATCTTTACTTTTTGCTCAAAAAGTTTTTTTTTTCTGTCTACATTTGAACAAGCTATTTGGGTTGCTTTGGGGTCATCTTTTTGGTAGGCTAACTACTTTATTGCTCTGACATCTGCAAGACAGTATCTGGGTTGCATCTGTTTGTTGTGGGTTAACCATTTTGCTTTTTCATGTTTATAGGGTTATTATAAAAAAATCCCTTACATATTCCATTACTATTTTCAAAGGCAGCTTGAATCTAGCTGCCTTTCTCCCCCATTTCTTTCAGAATTTAAATTACAGGGAAATAGATTTTGTATACCCTTGTCAGCCCTGGTATTATCTTGTCAGTTTAGAAAAGCTATACAGCAGTGGAATTCCTAGTACCGGATTGGAAAAGGACAACATGTGTCAGTTCAAACAATTCAGTTGGTTGTTCCTTATATGATTTCTTGTTATACCCATTATATTAAAACATTTCCAGGCTAGATTAAAGCACATTTTAATAGACCATTGTTTTCTGTGATGGCATATTGGAAAGGGGTTGACTCTGGAAACATTATATACTTACTTTTGTACATATATTTGCAAATAATTACAAACTGGATCCATTTTCCAGGTCCAGGACTGTGTTTTGATAGGACCATTCTCCAGGGGCTTCTAGGCTGGGCAAGCTTTGGTAATCAACCCAAATAGCCAAAATCTACTGCAGCAGTGAGAACAATGAACATAGCACAGTTTAAGATGCACTTACCCTAATAGTTTCGATTTCTTCGCTGCTGCAATGACCACACCAGCCCTCCACCTCCTTATTGTTTATGTATTTTTTGCTTTTTTGTTTCTGTTGTATGTTGTTTTTTTTAAATGTTTCTACTCTTACGGGGAATAAAGCCTTGAACTAATTCTGAAGTAATCTTCACGCAGAATGCTGATTTTCCTCCACAAATAAGCTTGCCCAATCAGCACTCAGGGAGAAGGTGTGGTAGGGAGCCAGAACTTTCTGAAGCTGGCCGGTTGTTGTATCCTAGGTAGGATACAACCAAAGTAGTCAAAGGCTGCTACAGCAGTGAGGAGTTCAAGCGTGTACTATACTTTCCCTCTCATTCCTCCTTTAAGCTTTTTAGTGACCCTAGATTTAAAGGATGCTTATCGTCACATTCCTTATAGCACCAGATTTCAATAATTTTTTAAAGTTTCCTTTCAGTTCCTGACTACCTTTTAGACTGTCCACTGCTCCAAGGATATTCACAAAATGTCTAGCTCCAGTGACAGTCTACTGCAAACTGCAAGGTGTTCACATTTTTCCTTGTTTAGATTACTTGTTTATCCTTGTAAATTATTTTAAAAGTGTGAGGAATCTCTCAGGTGAGAGATCTCCATCTTATACTGGGATTTCAGGAGAACATAACAAAAGTCTTTCTTGAGTTCTTCCCACTAGATTGTTTTCCCAGGGGTGTCTCCTAGATCCCGCAGTTCAAAGAGGTTTTCTTCCACAGGAAAGAGTAAATAACTGTGGGAAGAAATAGCCAGGGAATCGTTATGGCTAGGCTTGTATAGGCCTTAGGGCCGATAGCCTAGTACCAACCTGTGTAGCCTGATCTGTCCCTGGGTTTTTCTAGTCACACAAATGGAATTTCTCAGGATACTATGTTTCATGGCATCCATGATTCTCATGATTTTTTTAGCCAGACTCCACATGAGACAAATTCAGTGGTACCTAAAATCAGTATGGTCCCCAAATCAGCATTCCCTGACATTTCAGATTCCTGTTTTGAGATTTGTAAAAACGTTAGTGCTTTAGTGTTGAGACCAGTTTTATCTGAATCCAGCTGTCCCATTTTCCCTTCCAGCTTTAGCACAGTCTGTAATTACAAGTACCTCAGACTTTGCTTGGAGACCTGTGTCCATGGGGGTAGAAGTGCAGACTCTTTCGAACAGAAAGGACAGGTCAAAACACATAAATACAAAAGAGATGTTGGTAGTAATAAATGCTGTCAACACTGTCAGTCATATATGTTCCCCAGGGCCATCACACATGGTTACAGACAGCATTTCAGTGATATGGTACATAAACGTCAGAGGACAAGAGCTTACTGTCCATGCACACTAGCCATGGGATACAGCTTTTCATTACAGTCTCATTCTGCAGGCATGTTGCATGTCATCATTGCAAAGCTTTGGCAGACAAGCTGATCAGGACAGGGGCAGACCCTCAAATGGAAACTGAATTGGTGGCTTTCCAAGAATTGATCCACCTGGGGGGGCTGTAATGTCAGATAGATCTATTTGCCTCCATTCACAACTATCAAATGACAAAATTCTTCTAAAATATCTATCTAAGAAGGTCTGGAAAACAAATACATAGATTGCAATGTCCCTGTATGCTTTTCCATGGTAGCCCATTTTCAGTGGAGGCCCAGGGAGAAAAGCTCCAATTAGGACAACACAAACCAAATGAATAATAATACAGATAAAACAAGAATACATTACTATAAGAACGAGGAAGAAAAGCTCTTCTTAGTACAATACAAGCAAATGTAGCTATTGAATAACAAACAGTTGCATTACTATGTTGATGAAACAGAGTAATGCAGTGCAAAAAACGATGTAGCTCCTGAATGTCAGAGATTCCATTCCTGAGTAACAGAGTTGTAAAAATATATGCAGAAAACTAAGTAAGAAGCATGTGCAAGTTAAAATCATCATTCGTATACTCTGTGTATAGAATCCATAATACATTAATATAGAATAGTGAATTGAAAAAAGTGGGTAAGTGTATATTACATCCCCATTTTCTAGTTGTACAAAGACAAGAACTCTTTTAAGACTGTTATTTCTCTTGTTCTTCAACATTTGTGTGAGTTATTATCCTCTGGCCTTTCTTACTCTTATCAAGTTACATTTGTTGGTCATTTCAGCATGTATGCCCATGGATCTTCCCCTTTCAAATCATTCTCATATTAAAATGTTTTTGAAAAGGGTTTTATGTGCCACACCTCTTTGGAAACAGTGGCTTCTCTTGGGAGCTTAACATTGTTTTGGTAAAAATTAACTCTTGCTCCATTTGAACCAGCTCATCAGTCTGATTTAAGGTTCTAAATGTGGAAAAAATTGTACTAATTGGTATGAACTCTGCAAAAAGTATGTCCAAGTTGCAAGCTCTTATGGTGGGTCAGTCTCATCTCATTTTCTGCAGAGATAGATTTTCTTTGAGAATTATTCCTTCATGTATGCCTTCAAAATGGTATCCTAGTTTGCTTTGAGACAAGTTGTCCATCTACTGGTCTTCTTCCGGAACCTAAAAACAAATGAGGATTCTCCATACTCTGGTTGTCCACTGACGAATCAGATGTTACCTTGACAGAACTAAAAATTTCAAATTCTCTGATCATTCATTCATTTCTTATGAAGATAAGAAAAAAGGACACGCTGCGTCAATGCAGAATATCTCCAAAAGATTGTCTCATGCTGCTACCTTTTTTATACCCACCACAGTAAAGCAATTCCAGACAGGTTCAAGGCTCACTTTACTAGGGACTTGACATCTTCAGTGGCTTTTCGAAAAGGAGTGAATTCTAGAAGTATTCTAGAAACAGCAACATGCTCCTCCGTACATACCTTTGCAAAGCATTACAGACTAAATTCCTTCTCCAGGTCTAGAGCAGGCCTTGGTAAGACAATTCTTCAGGGGTTTCTGGACCCTTATCTTTCCTCCACCCAATCAAGTATAAGGTAAGGTAGTCTAATCATATAGCTAAGGCTGCTGCATCAGTGATCATATTTATTTATTTCATTTATTTATTTGCATTTTATTTACTGGGAGAGTCCACTGGGCCATAGAGAACCAATGCTCCACAGTACAAGAAATTAACAGTTTGAAGTATAAAATTGAGTGTAAAGAATAAGTATATACAAAATATAGAGTAAATACCAAGAGAGACATATACAGTAGTATAATCTTAATAATCAGTGTAAATATCTACATAATGTACTGACTCTATAATCTCTGTGTATAGTTGTACTATCTCACACACAAAAGAGAAAAGAAAATAAAGTTGATAAGAAGTAGTGTGGCATGCACTTTGTAGGGAGGCTTAGTGCAGGTACACTTCCAGCTTGAGGATAGGTGGTTGTGAAGGAAAGCCTTGGAAAATGTAGGATTTTAAGTTCTAATGGAGAGAAGCAGATCATTCTATTTCTTAGCTATTGGGCATGACTAAAGATGCTGGCCAGTTGGGAGGTTAGGTTTGTGAACCTGCTTCTGATCCCCTGATGTAAGGGGCCGGTTTGCGTGGTAGTAGCTGAATGTTGAGCTCAGGGCAGGACAGTCTAGGGGGTCTAAATAGTATTTTGTGAGCAGTGGATAGTGTCATGTAGGTAAAATAGTTTGGTAGTTCTAGCCATTTCAGAGACTTACGACCAGTACAGTGATGGGTGGAGTATATAGAACTGGTTGCAAATTTGACAGTTTTATTGTAGCATGTCTTAAGTTTGGATTTAGCAGAGATTTGGATATTGGTAAGTAGAGGGGAACCATAGATGATTTAGTGTAAAAGGTAAATTGTGGCTGAGGTTAGGAAGTGGTTATGTCTATAGAGGATTCTAAGTTTAAGATGTGTTTTGTGAATGCTGTGTTGTATATGCAGGTCGAATTTCATGTGTTCATCGATAGTGTCTCCAAAGAGTTTTGTGTGGTTGATGACTTCGATTGTAGACTTACTTTGAGAATATATAGTGAACTCAGTTTTATTTAAGGGGGTTGTTATTCTTAGGACTGAATAGTATGTACATACTACAGTTGCGTAAGTGAACTTACTATAACAGTTGATGTTCGAATGATCACAGCTGCAGTAGCCACTCCATCCCCCTTATTTTTGTATGTTTTTGTTGCCAGAGTGAGGATTTTCATTTTTATATCTGAAGTAGTTAACTTCACTTGATCAGCAACCTATGGGTATTGGATCCGAGCCGGCAGCTTTCCAAGCTAAAGATCCAAGCTCCAAGCTCCAAGCTCCTCCCCCTTACCCATTATACCCTGCTACCTCCTTCCAGACCCCAGATCTCGTTTGCCGCGGCTTTAACAAGCACGAGTTACGAGCTCCTGGTAGTGAGTATTGTGTAATTTCTTAGATTTATGCAAAATGTTTTTGAGGTGTGTGTTTGTTAAACCCATTAGCCTAGCTTAGTTTTAGTATATTCCCTTCCCCTTATTCTTGTGTGTAAGTGTGCCTGTGGTTGTAGTTGGTATGGCCGAAGGCCATTTTCTCTAAGTGCTCTGAGTGTGGCCATAAGCTCTCCCCAACCGATGGCCACACTCAGTGCGTTCTTTGCCTGGGGGTGGTGCATTTATCTTCGAGCTGCCATATTTGCGCAGCCTTTAAACCCCAGGCTCTGAGGGATAGGAGGACCAAGCTGATCCTGACGGGTCTTATACCTGCCAATTCTGCTTCTTCCTCCTCTCCCTCAGTGGCTCCAGCTGCGGCTGCAGCTGTTCAGCCAGCTGTGCTATCTCCCCTGGCTGGGACTCAACCTCCCACTATTTTCCAGGGAGAGAAGGAATCCAAGAGAAAAAAGGAGAGAGAGAGGGAGAGGGAGAAAGAGAGAGAGAGGGATAGAGAGAAACATAGGAGCCACAAGCGGCGGGCCGACGCAGCCCCCTCGGCCCCGCCGGCTAAACAGCTCGTTTCTCCCCTGAAGATTCCCAGGTCCTCCTCCTCTGGGCTCCGTTCTCCACGTTTCTTGCCAGAGGAGGAGCCCTGGCCATCTTCAAGGTCGTCGCGGCGGCCTTCCCGGCCGGCTTCGGCGGCTTCTTCTAGATCGACACAAAGCCTTTCAGATGCTGACATGGACCAGATGATGTCGCTTTCTTCAAGCCCAGATGCAGATGGGAGTGCTCCTGCCCCCCCCCCTTTTTTTGCCCCCATTGCTCCTTCTCCGATCCATTATCTGGTTTCGGAGCAGTCGGATTTTAGCAGTCTCGGAGTCAGGGAATCGGCGCCGATAGTAGTTGCTACTTCGACGCAGGCCATGCCCTCGAGTTTGTCGGATCCCTTTTCGGATCTGAGCTCTCAGGGCCGAGAGCCATGCGTCAGATCCAAGGGTGTAAGTGTGTCTTTGGCTCCATTGCGGTCGGAGCACACTTCCCTTTCGGGTCCAATTGCTTCGGCTCCGACGCCGATCCCCACGTCAGATCCGAGGGTTTTGCTCATGGAACCGAGAGAGAGCGGCTCACCTTCGGCGTTCAAAGTGGTGGAGAGGGTTCTCTCGAGAGGTCCAAGACCCCCTACTCGTGCTACGGATCCAGCCAACATTCCCTCGCAGATGGGCTTGTCTTCCATCATCCGGCCCCAGGGACAGCCTGCGTTGACGCCCCAACCAGTTCCACTTGAGGAACATGACCCTGTTGGTGGGCCCTCCTCGGACAGTCCCGCCGAGGAGGTCCTTCACAAACGCAAGTGTAAGAGGAGGCGCTTGGACTCCCTCAAGTCCCTCACAGATGACACCGATTTAGAGGGTTCTACCCTGTTTGGCAAGACCATCCGCGATACATTGGTCCAGAGCGAGAAAGACGGGAAGACGCTATCTGCCATCAGAATCCGCTTCTCGACTCCTCAAAGGTCCTTTTCCAGGAACCAGTGAGGACAAAAGAAGATGTGGTTCCAGAAGTCTCAGCAATCCTGTTACGCTCCGGACCCTTCGTTCTTCAGAGACAGAGGGGGGGGTCGAAGAATTTTGGGTTGCAGGAACCCTTTTCCGATCGACCCACGCAGCAGCCCTGAGGGGTTGCCCGACTGCTCCTCTCTGGAGGCAGTCAGGGGGCATTTTTCAAAGCACCTGGCACAATGGGAGTTCATGAAGATAGATCGCTGGGTGCTTCGAATAATATCCAGAGGCTACTCTATTCCCTTCATAAATCTTCCTCCTCAATCGAGGAACCTTCCTGATGTTCCACCCAGTCAGAGGGAGGCTGCAGCTTTAGAAATAAAGAAGCTGCTAGAAATAAGGGCCATCCAGCACATCCCCTCAGACCAGTCCGGGTTAGGAAACTACTCCAGGTTCATTTTGGTGCCAGAAAAGACGGGGGATGTAAGACCAATTCTTGACCTTTCTACAATGAACCTCTTCATTGCCAAGAAGAAATTTCGGATGGTGACTCTTCAATCCATTCTCCCCCTGTTGCAGGAGAACGACTGGATGTGCTCCATAGACCTCAAGAATGCGTACTACCACATT
The DNA here is from genome assembly GCF_019279795.1 of Protopterus annectens. Lineage (NCBI taxonomy): Eukaryota > Metazoa > Chordata > Ceratodontiformes > Protopteridae > Protopterus > Protopterus annectens. The sequence goes on from NC_056735.1 coordinate 1,829,108,687, forward strand.
CTCATGGACAGGTGATCCAGGAGGTTTCTCCGCTTTCGGTTGGGGGCCAGTCATTACCAGTTCAGGGTCCTACCATTTGGCCTCACCACAGCCCCCAGGGTGTTCACCAAGGTCATGGCAGTTGTAGCGGCCCACCTGAGACTTCAGAGAATACAGGTTTTTCCTTACCTGGACGACTGGTTCCTTGCCATCCACCAGGCATTTATTCTGCTCAGCCAGGGATTGCTTCCTGCTCTTAGCCTCCAAGTTGGGGATCACTACAAATCACAATAAATCATCCCTTCAACCAGTCCAAGTCCTGGACTTCATAGGGGCCAGAATAGACACGCTTCAGACCAAGGCCTTCTTGACGTCGGACAGACTTCACAGCTTAACCCTTCACATTCTAGCACTCCTTCAGTCTCCAGCCCCATCAGCAGAGTTAGTCCTGAGAGCCTTAGGGTCCATGGCAGCAGCAATCAACATTTTGCCCTTAGCTCGCTTGCACATGAGGGTTCTCCAGTGGACTTTGCATGTCCAGTGGTCCATCCTTCAACACCCGTTGGACTCTCCAGTCCCCCTCAGCAGAGTTTGCAGAAATTCCCTCATATGGTGGCTCCAATCTCGAGAGCTTCGGGAAGGACAACCATTCATAACGCCACAACCCCAAGCCATGGTAACCACAGACGCTTCTCGCCTTGGATGGGGGGGGGCATTGCATGGGCAGAACTGTCCAAGGTACATGGACTGAGATGGAGACCGTTCTGCATATCAATGTTCTGGAGATGAGAGCGGTGCTTCTAGGGTTGCAAGCTCTTCATACCTTTCTCCCTCCAGGGACTATTGCAATTCAGACAGACAACATGTCAGTGGTCTGGTACATCAACAAACAGGGGGGACCAGGTCTTACCCTCTTTGCCGAGAGGACATGAGAGTTTGGGATTGGACGATATCCACCAACCGGTTTCTGTTAGCAACGCACATTCCGGGTCGGTCCAACATCCTAGCGGACAAGCTGAGTCGATCTATCCTCTCGCCTTACGAGTGGTCTCTGAACCCCTTAGTAGCGAAACAGATCTTCCGCAAGTGGGGTCAGCCTTGCTGAGATCTCTTTGCATCGCCTTCAAACGCGAAGTGCAGCGAGTTTTTTGCTCTAATCCCCCCCCCCCCGGGGGAAAGCCCCAGAGACGCTCTAGTCCATGCTTGGCCATCCGGTCTTCTTTATGCTTATCCTCCTCTTCCATTAATGACAACATTTTTACAGAAAGCTCGTCGGTTGGAGAACAAGATTATCCTCATAGCCCCATTCTGGCCTTGTCAAACCTGGTTCCTGTACCTACGGTCTCATCTTGTAGCTCCTCTTTGGATCTTAGATCTCATCCTGGATCTGATTTCTCATCCTTCGGGATTAGAAACTCCAAATCTGGACGATCTCAAGCTCTCAGCTTGGTTGATCCAGTTCCATTAGTTGCCAGGACTCCCGGTATCTCGTCTGCAGTTAGATCCATCCTGGTAGCGGCGCATAAGCCTTCTACCAGGAAGGGTTTACAACAGCAAATGGAAACGGTTTTCCATTTGGGCCTCGCATAGGAATTTGGATCCTTTCACTCCTCCCATTCCAGCAGTGCTTGATTTCCTATCTCATATTTTTCAGCAAGGGGCCAGCTCTTCTAAGGGTGGCCTAATGGTTAAGCTGTTTGCCTTACAAACACAAGGTACAGGGTTTGAATCTCACAGGGGATAACTGACTAGGCTTAAAATGGCTCGCAAGAGCAGTTAGCCTAGTACTAGCCTATGAACCTAAAGATTCAAATGGCTGCCATTTCCCTTTTTCACATTGGAGACAATCTTAGTCCTTTAGCTTCCACTAAGATTTGTAAGATCTTCTTGAAAGGCACCTTCCTTTTGAGACCTCCTACTAGGAACGCTGCTCCCCCATGGGACCTAACTTTGGTCCTTCAGGCACTAACTGGACCACCCTTTGAGCCTGCAGTTTCTGTTGATTTAAAATTCTTATGTTAGAAAACTGCTTTCTTAATAGCTATTACCTCAGCTAGAAGGGTGTCAGAGCTCCAGGCCCTTTGTACTAAACCCCCATATCTTGTTTTCCATAAGGACAGTCTCTCTCATAGGTTCATAGGTTCATACTAGGCTATCTGCCCTAGGGCATTTATAAGCCTAGCCAGAGTGTGTTTGGCCTTCGCCACCCATTTTAAAATTATTTTGCTATGCCCTTTTTTGAGGTTGGTGTACTGTGCCTCTGTCTAACAGTGACACAGAAGTTGATCCCCCGGGTAAACCTACGATCTCCCATCCACTCAGCAAGATTCCTCTTGAAGAGAGTCAATGAGGGACTCTGCCTAACCTGGAATGGGATTTTATTCCAGAGTGAAGGGAGCCTCTGGGTTATGAATCTGTCCCTCCAGCATGTGCTATTTCAGTGCTGAGGTTCAAGTCTCTCGAGGGCGTAGCTCAATGGGATTTGGATTTTCTGAGGTGCAGCATGTCCATTAATTCTGGGTTTTACATGGCTTTATACGTCCGGCACAGATCGCCTCTGAGCAGGCGGTATGCCACTGAGTAGAGCTGGAGTTTCTTTAACCGGGCAGCATATGGCATCTGTTTGTGCCCTTTGATCCTCTTGGTGAGGTAATTTTGGGGTCTTTCCAGTTGCTGCAGGTGTCTGGTAAGGTACATCCCAAAAGGGGCATTGTACTCAATTATGGGCCTGATGAGGGATGAGTAAATAGGCACGATGACCTCCCCGATCTAGATGTGAATCACTTCATGATTAGGTGGGCTATATAAAATGTTTTTCTAACCACTTTGGCCATGTGGTTGTCAAATGAGAGATTGCTATCAACTTGGGTCCCCAGGTCCCTAATTACTTCTTCTGTACTTAATGGATTACCACCTATGTGGTAATTTGTGGGCACTTTGTTTTTGCCAAAGGGGATGACTATACACTTTTTGGCGTTTAGCTTGAGGCCATGGCTCTGGCACCAGTTGTCTGTTTCTATGAGGCCCTTTTGAAGGATGCTTGTGTCGGCTGGAGTGTCGACTGACCCTTCCTTCTTACCTAAAGTGGCTTCCGAGGTGAACATCAATCAGTCCATTAATCTACCTGTGTCGTGCCTCAGATGTCACTTTGATTCCAAAGTCGTCGTCCGTGTCGCTGTCACCCTTTCCCCGACGCCAACCCCCGCCATCCTATGTCAGCGGCGCCATCACATATTCTTTGTCTGCCTCAGCCGGCCAGCCCGGCGAGCAGTTCGCAAGTGGGTCCAGTTCGCCTGTGCTCCTTGCATTCAGACTTCATTCAGCCGCCTGTGCCAAAGCGTCAGGCCGGCTTAACTCAGTTTAATGTCCGATAAATGCTGATTTGGCTTGATAACAAGACCATGGTCCCTCACAAGAACTACCCCAGCTACGCCTCTGCCACCTGAGCTTCTGCCCTCGACCTTACTTCGACGCCTGTCCCCTTCTCAGATAAAATTGCTAATTCCGGGCGACTGGTGGTAGAATTTCTCGCCAGTTTTCCACTTACTGCCTGGGCCCTCCTCCGCCTGGTCTTTGCGGAGTAACTGGGGGGGCCTTTTTTCAGCGGCACTGAAGGACAGACTTCGCTTTTCGGACTAGACAGTTTCAATGAAAATGCCACAATACGGGCTCAGCTGAAACAGACGGCTTGGTAAAGGCCACCGAATCAGGACTCAACCCAATTTTCTGCTGGTGGCGGCCCCTGCTCTCCGGCCACCATTCCTTCTTGTCCTTTGGTCAGCACGAAACAGACAGGCTTCCACCCCATCTTCAAACAGGCAACGACAGTGGCGCCCAGGGCTAACCCTGCAAAAGCTATTAAAAAGGCATCCACTCAGGCTTGGTGTCAGGAACAAACACACCTTCAACCTCTAGACAACCAGCAACCCACCACAAGCACAGCCAGCCTAACTAGCACAGTTAGCTTACAGCTATAGACTAAACCCTCATTACTAAACACATCCTATCCCACTCCCTCAACCTCCACTCAGGCAAAGCTACCCATTCACCAGGGAGGGGAGAGATCCCGGACAGGAGGCCTCTGATGGCTCTGCTCCTCCCACTACGGGGAGGAGGTTTCCCTCCTCTGGAGGAGCGGCCCAGGAGGGAGCCTATCCCCCCAAGAGAACCTGCTGATGCATCCTCCTCTATCCGGACTGAGAGCATGTTTCCTTTGGCACATTCTGGAATTCTGAGCTCCGTGAAAAGATTATTCCTCCTGTTTGCATTGTCATTGAGCATAGACCTACTTATTCCTCCTGTTTTTCAAATGGCTGATGATGTTCTCTCTGTCCCCTAAAGATCCCCCTGTTTTCTGCATTTACCTCCTGTCAAACCATTAGGGTACTACCTCCTCGGAACCACATCATTTTCTTTACAAGGCCCTCTGCTAGGCTCCACTGACAAACCAGAAACCCTTTCCTGAAAGGAGTCCAGGGTACAGGATCCCCGGAGGAAAAGGAGTCCAGGGCAACAGAGATGGAGTAAATTTAGATAAAAGGAGTCTATTCTCTATATAGGTTCTTAAAGGTATTTAATTTCCACTATTCATCCCTCTCTGTCACTAGATGAACGGTTAGAAACTGTGTAGTAGTCTGCTCTGGAACCTGAAGAATCTCTGTTAAATCTCTTCATATGATCCCAAGATCTGGTAAGCAGGTTATTCTATGGTTTTGAAACCTTTGTCAGTGTAATCATAAGCTAGGTAAAGCTATGACATGAAGGGTAGGCATTTCCCAGAGGAATGACAGGCCATGCAATCCTTGCCAGACCATGTTAAAGCTAAGCTTCTGGATGCTCCACTGGATGAGCAAAAGAGATTGCATGCCACTGCTCAAACAGTCTTAAATTGGCTACAAGTTAAAAAGAGCAAAAAACAAACAGTTAAAAGCTCAAAAAGTTTTTTGGCTGTACTAACATCTGATCAAGATTTCCTAGAACAGAAAGGCAATCCTTGAGGGACACACAAAAGATAGAGAGAGCTACAAAGACAGCAGAAGGCAGAGAGCAAGCTGTAGGCTCAAGCTGCAGGCAGACGCCAATGGCAGCCTCCGCACCAGAGGTAGTTGAGCCACCAGGCATGCTGCAGCAGGACACAGAGGACGTGACTTTAACTAGACTCCAGGGGCCAGGGCTCACAGGAAGTGTAGAAACACCTTTAAGCTCTGCTGACTTCAGAGACTCATGGCACAGGCACACAAAACCAGCACCTACAAATAAAGCTACAAGACAAGTGGTGAAAATTGTGCCTCAAGAAAAAAAGGCAAAGGGACACCACCAAATAATAAAAAAAGAAACAAACTGAAAGCTCACACAAAGAAAAACAATCAAGGCATCAGAAAAAGACAACTAAAGGAAAAAGGAACAGGCAGAGAAATTCCATTCCATTTTAACAATTTGAAGCTATGAAAAAGAGAAAATATACTCTACAAGGCCAAGGACTAAATTCAGCCACTTACTTCATTTGAACAAAATTCAAAATGGAGGCTATGCTGGGCTTCCTTCACTGGGCTTTAATCTGCTCTCCAGACTGTTCCCTGCTGACTCAGCACCTGCTCGCCTGCATGAGACACCTCAGGTTCAGTTGCAGAACTGACCTCATCATTTTTGGCATTTCAGCATTGCCCTCATTGCAGTTGCAGCTTACACCTCATATTTCTTCTTGCTTCAGGCATTGCAAATTGCAGACTTGCACGCTTCTTACCTAACTGCCCAGGTAAATGGCCATAAATATACCATATCTGGATGACTGCCTTTTCAAAGGACAAGCACTATAAACTTAATGCAAAGGACGCCTTATTCGCAACCTTTGCCAGCAACAGTTCCAAAACACACTCATCCCGCAGATCAAGAATCATCCAAAGAAAAAGAATAACTTTCAATAAATACAATTCAACACAGAAGATGAACCAAGAAGACAACAAGACACAACAAGCCAAAGACACAGAGACCTTATGAAACTGACAAGACACAGACTGACAAAGACAAGTTACATGGCACATTCAATTTCTGGACAAGACATGGCATAATCTGCACTAGAAAAAACACACAGGCTAGGGTCTACATTAATGACTCAGCACAGTTGATTCTAGAAGCTTTGATCCCACTCAAACTATGCCTGACCTGTGGTTTTGGACCCAGTGGTAAGCAGCTTGCAAAAAACAGTCTGCCAAGGCAGCACAAAGGACTTTCACAGCAAACCAAGGTAACGACGCTTCAGACCAAGGTTGGGGGGAGCCAGCCTTGGGGGGACCCATAGCCAAAGGCAGATGTTCAGGGCGGGAGATGACAAGGGAACCACAGCACACAAGGGGCAGAATCACAATGCTGGCATCACAAGGCAACTCTAAGCAGGCCTCAAACTCTTCATCAAGGAGGCAACATAATACTAACACCATCAACCACCACGACTGCAAAGTACAGACTGGCAATAGGAACAGACAACACCACAGTTATGTGTAGTACATAAACAAGCAACTAACAACCATTTACTCACTATTTTGAGAACTGGCAAGTTTAAACTGGGAACTGAAAGACAAAGATAATATAGAGCTGGACATATAAATATCAGGAAAGGACAATATACATGAATGCCAGCTGCATTCAGACATTATGGATTGACATGCTGCACAAGGCTGGACCATCACATGACACTACCAACTCTAGACTGGACAAGCTGAAAAATTCCACCCCCACAATCAGCTCTGAAAAGCATCTAAAGTCTTCACCTGGAACAAGCATGTGGAAAGTGGACACCCTCTCTTTCAGCTGGAGACCATGGTTGTCATAGGTGCACCACCAGGACAGAGCAGCCAAAAGTGATTCTTACTGCCACTGATAACAAGCAGCCCCTGTAGAGCCTGTCAGCCTCGGACTCAATGAACAGGCACCAAACAGGGCCCTTTTCCTCAACTCTACCTTCCACCTCACAAGCAATCCAAAAACTCTGCATTCCAACCTGAAAACCTGCAACCAACAGCCCAAAAATAAAACTTGCCTCTAACAAGGAGAACTCCTCCAACTCCTCCAAGATCTCAATCAAGGAAGAGAGAGTGATAAGAATCAAATCTGGCATTCAGCGACATTAAAAAGAAAAGCAGCTTACCACAACATGGAAAGATTTCACACAGTGATGCACAGTGATGAACATCTGAGTACTGTGATGAATTTCACAACAATCCTGCCTCATGCTCTTCCTGCTCAAAAAATTCAGCAATCAGCAATCAGTTCTTTCCTCAAGCTTGGATCCACCTGTCAATCTTTCTACTGACTCTCCTAAGACTCCCTAAACTCTCAATTAAAAACAATCCTCCCAACAAAGGAAACCTCCTCTTGGAACCAAAAACTAACTCTGCCTCCCTTGGAACTGAACCTGGAACCTTTGAACTGCAGTTGAACTCCTGTTCAGTCTTGAAACTACAGTTCTCCCTCTCTTGGAAGCCTGCTCAGAGTATCAGAGCCTAACCAGCAGGCCCAAGCATCAGTTATTTTTCATCAGGACAGAGTTTCATTTTTCACCAATCCTTCATTTATGCCAAAGGTGGTATGCCAAAGGTGGTATCCAGGGTCTCATCCTTCCAACCTGCCTACCTCTACAAAACTGCCAACAATCAAACCTTCTAAACAACTCCACACACTACAGACATGCACACACACTACATAGACAGAGAACTAAAAGCTACAGAAAACAGAACCAGCTGTTGGTAGCATATGCTGCTGTGTTGGTAGCATAAGCAATTTGCAAAAGTAAAACAAATTTCAAATGACAATCAATTTTGCATCTTTGTTATTCCTTTATTTTTCAAAACTGTGCCAGCCAAAATTAGACCCGACCCCAATACAGCCCAGCCCCCAGCCCAGCCCCACAGCCACCTCCACAGAGCTTAAGAGAGTGCTACATTCTGCATGGAGCTACTGAGCTTACATTTTCCAAGCATTACCATTTTCAGTAATATTCCCTTTATATTCCAGTCCAGAGCTTAGCAGGCAGTCCTGCACTGCATTTAGTCACACCATCCTTTTCATAGCCAATGGTATTATTGTATTCTTCCCATATGATGCATTGCAGATGCATTAGTAACAATAGTACAGTTTTGTACCTACCATAAATGTAGATGTCCAATAGTGTGCATGCTGCAGTCCCCTCCCTCCCCCCCCTCTGTGGTATTTCTTGGTAAATTATCCTCTTATAGCTAGCTGGGGTTTTCTATTATGGTGTATTTTTTTTCTTCCCTAACTATCAGAATAAAGGGGAATACAAACTTCATTTGTTAGATGTTCATAGACAGTTGCGTTTTTACCTGCACAGAACAGTTGCCTTTCGCAAGTCAGAGCAATTCTTTGTTTCCTTTGCAAAGCCCTTCTTGGGTAAGCCAATGTCGAAGGTGACTTTAACTAGATGGATTTCTCAATGCATTTTGCTCACATACAAGATATCTGGTCGGCCAGATCCCTTAGGGGTTCATGCTCATTCTACCCATTCTATGGCTACTTCTGCTGCATTCTGGTCAAGAGTGCCCTTGGATGACATTTGTTCTGCGGCTACTTGGGCTTCCTCTCATACCTTTGTCTCTCATTATAAATTGGATTTAATATCCAAAGGAAGGGCAGCTTTTGGGTCTGCAGTGCTCAGGAATATCCTTCCTTAAGGACCTTCCAAGTGTTTGGTAGCAGGGGACTCTGTCCCACAGGTTGCTGATCAAATTAAGTTAACTACTTCAGATAAAGAAGTTATGTACTCACCATAACGTTCCATGTGAGTAGGTAACTTCATTTGTCAGCAACCACCCCCCCCCTCCTTCCCCCTAACCTAGTTCTTTGGTTGTCTGAATCCTACAATGATTCAGCCTTTGGTATTCGCTAGGTTAGGATGTTTTTTAGGTTGTTGTTTTGTCTTGGTGAAATTGTGTAATTGGGCAAACGTGATCTGAGGGCTGGAAGGAGGTAGTAGGGTATTATGGGTAAGGGGAAGAGCTTGGAGCTCGGATCTTTAGCTTGGAAAGCTGCCGGCTCAGATCCAGGTCGGATCTAATACCCAGAGGTTGCTGACAAATGAAGTTACCTACTCAGATGGAACGTTATGGTGAGTACATAACTTCTTTTTTCCTAGCATTGACCTCTTTCAGGGCACTAGCTCTCTCTGTCTCTGTCTCTCATTTGGCATAAAAGCAGAGCTTGGTACCCAAACTGCTTACTTCAACTCTGTTTGGGCTGAAATGGTTTGAGTGCATAGAAAATGCTCTTAAGCTTTGGAAGCTGGCCAGCTGTTTTATCATATGCAGAATATAACTCATATAGGTAAAACTACCGCAGAAGTGTTCATTCGAATATCTACTGTTGTGATAAGTTTACTTACGCAACTGTACTTTTCTCACCCTGGCATTTGTTGTAGATCTGAATGTCTCCCTCAGGCAGCTCCTAATATCTGTGTTGGGTTCCTTACATGGGGCATGGCTGAAATCATTTTGGGGGGTGATGGTGAGCTGAACATCTGTTAGGGACACTCTTTGATAGTAATTAGGTTTCTTGGGCTTTTTGAGCAATAGTTGTAATCCTTTTTCTATGCTTATTCCGCAGTTGTGTGCCATTCCCTCTTGCTGTTATGCCACACTGGAAAACCACCCTACTAAGTTTTGTACTGGAAGACCTACACCTTTTGGTGCTTCTCTGATATGTGGATTCCTGCATTTCCTTCCTTCTCCTCAACAGGTATTCCCTAAAAAAAGTGCTGTGAGACAGCCCCAGACATTCTCATTCTCCTTTCAGTGCAATGGGAATCTGTGATGGCTTTATGACTGATTCCACCCCTCCAGGCCCTGGAGGAGAAGGGTGGGATATGGGGTTGTGTTGGATTGCATCACTGGAGATGGGACTTCTTGGAGGCGAGTCCAGTGTTTCTGTTTCAGCATTGTAATTCCCCCCCCTCCACCATTCCTGAGGGTTTGGTAAGTTAGTGGTAGAGGTGCTAGTGTGCCTGGGACTTAGGATCCTTGCTTGCTTACATTCCTCTTGTAGTGTTCAGAGACATAGCTCATGCCCTCTGGTTATTTATTTATTTATTTTTTACCATAGGTTAATGTAGTTTGCCCAAGCCCTTGTTTGGCTTGGGAATTTTTCTGGGCATGGAAAGAAAGCCACCAACTCCTATTTTGAAGGTAATGCCCAACTCTCTCTGGATAGCTTACCAGGATTATTTTTCTTCCAGGTCCAGCGTTTTTCACTCTCCTTTTGAGGAAGTTGTGCATCTGCTGGGGAACCTTACACTTGATCCCAAGAGGGAGTAGTTTTTCACATGGATGGAATGTATGTTATACCACAGCAGTCAACTTCTGCAGATATCCAGATTGCCCATATGCCTGTTGTTAGGTCTTAGCTCCACTACAGAGGCTTGATCATTTTCTGCTGTTATGCCTGACAGAGAGCAAACTTTAGGTCCATCTTCAAATGTCTCGCATACCTTTCCTCTTTGGGAGGGCTGTTTTCCTTCTCATTATGTAAGTCCTGTCCCTTCTGGAAACTTGAACTTCTTGTTTAAGGGGTTTGTCCATCTTCTGTTGAGCTCTAGACCTAGCAGCTTGTGAGTTCTTCTGTGGTTGATTCCCATTCTAGTGATTTTTCTGTGGATGATTCCATTTCTAGTGGCTTCACCTTCCCATCTGTTCTTATTCTCTGAGTCTGCATGGGGCTTTGCCTCCTCATCCTCCTCCCAGTTGGAGGTGTCTTTCTTTTTCCAGTTTTTACTGAGAGGGTAGTTTCTGTCCCCTGGCATGTCACTTTTCTTCCAGTTCCTTGCAAGAGTGGGAGCCATGTGTGTTTGATGGAATCCTTACGTACTCTGCGGGCAACACAGTCTTCTTTAGGGCAGGAGACCCCAGACTGTGCTGTAGGGTGGAATACATGGCAGTTCATCCCATGGCTCACGTGAGTATGTGATCTTCAACTACCTTTGCTCCTTTTTTGGGTGGACTTTTGCATTCTCTGCATTATTGATCATTTTCCCCTCTGTTCCTGGCTGTAGTATTGGCAACTCTTGTTACTAAGTGTCTACAGTTCTTGTTTAGACTTTGCATAGCAGGCTTTGTGGTTACAGTCCTTTCAGTCTGCAAAGGTTTTCTCAAAAGCAGCTTCCTGTCAGTGGCATTGGAGTCAGACCTTCTGAGTTCCCCATTACTCTGCTCTTTTGCTAGTCATGGTATTTTCTCTGGCTCCTTCCATCTGGTTGATTTTTTGCTGCTTGGAGTTTTTCCTGTCCAAATGACCTATCACAGAGGGTCCTTGGCATTTACTCACCAAAGTAATCTGGAGATAGAGCCCAGTTTATGAGTCTGGGATACCATTCTTCTGTTCCTGTGCAAGTTGACTACCGCTCATCTGGCTTTAACTGTTGCTGGATTTCCCTTGTAGCTGATGCAGGTATATATTTGTATAGCATTTGTTTGCAGTGATGTTGCCAAATTTTCATTATGGTTCTTGATTTATAGGAGAGTGCTTGCTAATGGCAAGAGATGAACTGATGGACATTCATTGATGAGCTTTCTTATACAGTCAGTGTATGTGACATCATGGAGTGTGTTGTCATGGTTGAACATCTGTCAATGAACATGATAATTTCTTTAAAAAAATGAAAACTTATGGATGTTAGAAAGGATCACCCCAACCCTGGGACCCAACATGTAGGGTTCACTTCATAGGTTATCTGGTAATCCAAGAATTTTTGTATTATTTTTACCACAAGGCCCTCTACTCTATGTACCATGCACCTTTGCGGGTAGTATATTCTCTAGGTAAATCGTCCTGCAAGGAGTGAAGCACATTACTACATCTGGCCTGACGTGAGCTCCTCTCAATTTTAAATGTTATCTTCTTGTTCATAGGTAAGTACTAGGCTATCTGCCCGAAGGTATTTATAAGCCTAGCCGGATTGTGTTGGCTTTCACTGCTCCCTTAGATTAGTTCCCTGTACCTCTGTCCAGCAGAGCCATTGAAGTGATTCCTGGGGTAAACTTTCTGTTTTCCATCCACTCGTCAAGGTTTCTCTTGAAGAGGGTTAGCGAGAAGCTCTGCCTAATGTAGATTGGAATCTTGTTCCAGAGCATGGGAAGTCTCTGGGACAGGAATCTATCCCTCCAGCACGTCCTATTTATTGTTGTGGTGAGGTTTAGATCCCTGAAGTGTGTGGCTTGAGGGGATATGGTTTTCTTTAGGTGGAGCATGTCCATCAATTCTGGGTTGGACAAAGTATTGTACATCAGGCAGAGATCACCTCTGCGTAGGCCGTATGCAACCGAGTACACCTGGAGTTTCTTCAGTCAAGCTGCATAGGGCATCTGCTTGAGGCCAGTGATCCTCTTGGTGAGGTACTTCTGTGGTCTTTCCAGTTGTTGCAGGTGTCTGTAAGGTACATCCCAAATAGGGCACTGTACTCTATGATGGGTCTAATGAGTGATGCGTAGTGGGGCCCAATGACATCTTTCGATCTAGATGCAAACCCTTTTGTGATTAGGTGGGCCACATAGAAGGATTTTCTAACCACTTTGGCAATGTGATTATCAAAGGAGAGGTTACTATGTACTTGGGTCCCCAGACCCTTATTACGTCTTCCGTATTTAGGGAGCTATCACCTATGTGGTAGTTTGTGGGTACTTTGTTTTTTCCAAAGGGGATGACTATGCACTTTTTGGCATTTAGCTTGAGGCCATGGTTTTGACACCAGGTATCTGTCTCAGTGAGACCCTTTTGGAGGATGTTTGTGTCAGCTGGAGAGTCAATTATAGCCCCCAGTTTGCAGTCGTCTGTGAACTTGGTCAGCTATAGTCCTCCTCTGCTTGCCTGTAACTCTGAGAAGTATATGCCAAACAGGAGGGGTCCTAGGACTGAGCCCTGGGGAATGCCACTTGTAACCAGTTTAGAGTTAGACCTAGCTCCCACAACTCTTACCATGTGGGTTCTGTCCGTGAGCCAGTTGGCAACCCATCTCGTGACATAGGGGTTTATGTTCAGACTGGTGAGCTTGTCTATAATACCTGTGTGGGGAATGGTGTTGAAGGCCTGTGCGAGGTTTAGGTAGGCTGTGTGGACCACCTTTCCCTCTTCTATAGCCTTGGTAACTGTCTCAAAGAAGTCCACCAGGTTTAGGAGGCATGATCTGCACTTAGCAAAGCCGAACTGGGTAGGGTCCAGTGTTTGGAGGTTTCCTATGTTTCTGTTAATGAGATCCATGATGATGCACTCCATAGCTTTGCAGACCAAGATAGTCAGGTTTATAGGGCAATAGTTCCCAGGGTCTGTGGAGCGGAATAACCGTTGCTGTGCTCCACTCTGTGGGCACATAGCCTGTGGAGAGGCTGAGTTTAAACAGTGTGTTTAGGTGAGGGGTTAGTTCATCTTTGCACTCATGTATTACGCAGCCTGGGACACAGTCCGGTCCCATTGATGCTGTGTTTTTGGCTTTGGAGAGGGCTGTTTTAACCTGAGTGTTTGTGATTTCAGGGGCACAACATTCTACTGGTATAGTTATGGGCCCTTTTGGGGGACAGAGGGGGGTGAAGTTTGCACTGAACCTGTCTGCCAGAATGTTGGCTATATTGGTTGGTTCAGTGTATTTTGTGCCATTCTGCACTAACTCTGAGCAGATCTGAGAATTGCCACTTAGATTCTTGACATAGCTAAAGAATGCCTTGTGGTTATCTTTGGAGTCCATGGCAATTTTTCTTTCGAAGCTAGCCTTGAATGATTTTATGAGGGAACATAGTTTTCTGCTGATACTGATCAGGGATGTCTTCCCTTCTTGGGATTTTACTCTCTTCTGTACTAGTTTCCTCCTTCTGTTTTATATCTTGTTTATGGCAGGGGTCCACCAGACTGGTTTCCTTTTCTTGGAGGAGTGAGTCTTGGTTTTGTTTGGGATAGCATGATCCATGCATTCTTGTAGGTGTCCATAGAGTGCATTAGTAAAGGATTTTGCAGCTTGGGCAATGTTATCCTTTAGCATGGGGGCTTTGGAACTTCCCACCTCGGTCTTAAGTAATGTGAAAACAAACTGCCACGTAGGCCAGAAAGACTTAAGTAATGTGAAGTTTGCTTTTGAAAAGTTTTTCACGGTGGTTTCTTTGACCGGGGGTGGTGGCAGAATGTGTATATCCAGAGTGATTAGTTTATGGTCAGATCTAACCAGTGAGGGGTTGACCTCTGGTGTGGAACACCGGTCGCCCATGTTGGTGATGACCAGGTCCAATATGTTGTCACCTCTGGTGGGGGTGTTGACCAGTTGATCCAGGGTGTTTTTAGTTTATAAATTCTAGGAAATGTTGGGCAAGGGAGTTTGTACTTGAGTAGATCTCCCAGTTAATGTTTGGGTAATTGAAATCACCCAATATCAGGGTGTTTGGTAGGACCTTTATGTTTCCCGGAATGTGGAATGGGGGTCTTGGGACATGGTGGGTGATCTGTAGCAAGCTATAATTTGAATAGCAGTTTTGCCTGTTGTTAGTTGCACATGGATGATCTCTGAAGCATCGTGCTGTGCCACTAACCTGGAAGTGTGGGTATCCTTGATGAATATGGATACTCCCCCGCCTTTTGTTTTTCGGTCAAGGTTTTGTGTCCGAAATGTATGGTATGAGTTGTAGCCTGGTAGTGCTGGGGTGCTCTCTGGAGCCTTAAACCAGGTTTCTGTTACTGCATATATATTGATTTTCTCCATACTGAGGAGTGCCTGGAGTGCGTACATTTTGAGGTTTAGACTTCTGGCATTGAGTAGCATTACCCTCAGTTTTTTGTTACTTGTGCTATTTACGGCAGTGGGTTTGTCTTTTGAGCCTTGCCTAAAAAAGGCACTATGGGGGTGGCAAGAGCCTTGGCCAGTATTTGAAAGCCTAAGGGTGACAGGTGCAAGCCGTCTCTAGCGAAGCAGCGTGGCTTGTTGAGCATGTCATCCCAGGCTGACAGACAATGGATCCCCTTTGAATGACACCAGAAGCTTAGCCAATTGTTGAAACTGATCATTTTTTCTCTATACCATGGTATCATTCTTGGTGAGGGCAGGATGCTACTCAGGGTCAGGGCCATACCAGCTTGGGCTATGTGATCAGAGAGCTCCTCCATGTCTCCTTTCATGTAGTCCAGGGAGGTACGGCTCAGGTCATTCACACCGACATGGACAATGACAGAGTCATGAAAACACTAGACAGGAAACAGCTAGGATAAATACTCCACCAAGGTACAGTAAAGTCATAAAATCCACAAAGAAATAGTGAAGTAACCAAGGCTCAGAATGTCCAAGTTTAAACACAGTCCAGGGATAAATGAAACATAGGTAAAATCCAAGGTAAATGTATTCACTCAGGTAAGCGCTTTCATGATACACATATCACTTCTTCAGACCTTCAAACAAACACATCCTAACCAACTATATTTAAACAATATTCAAACCAATGAAATCAAGCCAATTAATATTTAAAGTAAAATCAATCATTCACAGTATATATAAAGTCATATCGGAAAAACATTTCAGATATAAATACATAATACACATTATAACATAAAATGCATTAATTAAAAGCAATTCAAATATATATATATTTAATATATTTCTCTGTCATTCAATAAAATAATTTAATTTCATTTAAACAGCCTCCTATTCTTCAGAACTGGTTTCAGGGGTATTATATCATTAAGGCCCTTTCCTTTATTAGCTCTTAGTCTGATAATCCACCTACTTTCAGAGGTCTCTGTATGGTTCCTTATATCACCACCTCTCTCATTTGTAATAATTATCTCAATAACTGAAAACACAAAATTTTGGTCAATGCCCTCAGCGGGCACATGTTTGGCTAACGCATTAGTGGCAACATCATTCCTAATATTTAATAAGTGTTCCCTAATTCTAAATCTTAGCTGTCTGTCAGTCTTGCCCACATAAAATGCAGAGCATTTCTGACAGACAGCCAAGTAAACCACATGGTTTGTGTTACAATTAGCTACTACACTAAAATCATATGTTCGCTTAGTGTCTGGATGTATAAATACATTCTCATAATTTATATATATATATACATTGATTGCATCTACCACAAGGAAACGTCCCTTTTACTCCTGCCATATCTTGTCCCTTATTAATAAGGGACAAGACATGGCAGGAGTAAAAGGGACGGTTCCTTGTGGTAGATGCAATCGTGAGAATGTTGGAAAACAAGTATTTTTTTTTTTTTTTTTTTTCCAGAAAATAAAGCAGATACAATAAAAAAAAACACTTTAAATGCACAGAAATGGCTATCACACTTGAGTGTGTAGCCTACAACAGTTAAACAGGTATTTTAAATACAAAAACGACTTTGTTAAAGTGCAGGCAGTAAAATAGGTACAATATGTAGCAGAAACGAGCTTTTTAAATCACAGAAACTCTAACAAATCAGCGTTTTAGGTGGAATTAGCTAAAGGCAGTAAGAAAATGCAGAAAAATTATACTTAATCACTCCAAAGTCTCTCTTTTGTCTCTCTGCTGCTGTAGAACTCTGCAGGGCACCAGGCAGGAGTTTGCTGAGCTGTATACTAGCAGAAAAACTTTGCAAATGTGGGTTTTATAGCAGAGAAATGAAAGAGATGATGTTAGCCCAAAATGGCCAATAAACTACTAATTTCTGGGCTGTGGTCACAGATTAGGTGTAGGATTCCATCTCACTGTCCTCTGCTGTACAGAAAAATGGTGAATGGCCCTTGTCTGTCTTCACATTTCCTGTGACGACATCTGTAAGATGGCATGGCATATTTGAGAATGTGGCCTTTATATTTC